>NW_028123293.1:0-299490 GCF_965194805.1 Balaenoptera borealis
TAGGGAATACGCAAGAAAATTCAACACATGAGAAATTTTTCAAAAAGTGAATATGAAGAGGGAAGTTGTACTCACACTTTAACAAAAAAAGGAAAAGAAGAAAAAGGATATGCCTAAAGATCAGTATAAGGAATTATTCGCCACATGCGTATCCAACCTCCAAAAAGCTTTCAGCTCACACCAGTCAAATGGCCATCAGCAAAAAGTCTACAAACTATAAATGCTGAAGGGGTTTTAGAGAAATGTATACCTTCTATCTGCTGCTGGGATGTAAAGTGGTAACAGCACTAACGCAAACTGAATGGAGCTGCTTGAAAAGGTAAAAATTGAGCTACCATATGATGCGGCAGGTCACCTTTTGGGCCTATAACCTAAGACCACCTGAATCGGAAAGACACAGGCAGGCAAATGTGCACTGCAGCAATATTGAAATAGCCAAGACATGGAAGCAGAAAAAGGGTTCATAAACAGATGAATGGACAAAGAAGAAGTGGTATACGTACCAAATAGAATAGTAGCCTCGGGAAAAAAATGAACAATGCCGTTTTCAGGACTACAGTTGAGCCTAGAAATAATCATATAAGGTTAAGTAACTCAAAAGGGTACGACAAATAACCTATGATAACATTTATACATGTTATCCTAAGATAGCTACCAATGAACATATTTCCACAGAAAAAGACACTCACAGACTTATGAAATAAACTAATGGATAGACAAAATGAAAGGTGGGAGGACGGGTAAATTAGGACTATGGGGTTAACATACATATACTAATGTATGTTAAGTGTATAAAAACATATAACAGATAAACTGTATGAATTATATAATCACCAATACCTTTAAAATATACATTCTGTAATAACATACATGGTAACAGAATCCGAAGATGAACAGACATATGTAGGAATCATTGAGCAGTTTCTGTACAGCCAGACAATCAAAACACTCTAATCAAATTTACTCCGATAAGAAATAGAAATTAAATTTAAAAAACAAACCTAAGTAAGGAGACATAAACTTCTGGGGGCTTGTCCCAGCACATTCCACTCTAATTTACAACCTCGGAACACTACCTCCAGGAAGATTCTGTTGCCCTAGTAACAAGAGATGAGAACGTAATAATGCTGCCGCCTTGTGGCTGTTTCCCACAACAGCAGCTTTAAACCCAGTGCTAATGGTTGCTTAATAGTCACCTGGACTGCAGGTTTCTAAATGACACCTGCCCTGAAAAATGCCCTGGGGTAGGGAATAGGCAAGAATATTCAACACATGAGAAATTTTTCAAGAAATCAATAAGAGGAGGGAAGTTGTACTCACTCTTTAAAAAAAAAGGAAAAGAAAAAAAAGGACATGCCTAAAGCTCAGTAGAATGAATTATTAGACACATGCAAATTCAAATGGAAAAAGGTTTCAGCTCACACCAATCGTTTCCATCAGCAAAATGTCTACAAACTATAAATGCTGAAGGGGTTTTAGAGAACTGTGTACCTTCTAGCTGCTGGTGGGATGTAAAGTGGTAACAGCACTAACACAAACTGAATGGAGCTGCTTGAAAAGATAAAAATTGAGCTACCATATGATGCGGCAGGTCACCTTTTGGGCCTATAACCTAAGACCACCTGAATCGGAAAGACACAGGCAGGCAAATGAGCACTGCAGCAATATTGAAATAGCCAAGACATGGAAGCAGAAAAAAGGTTCATAAACAGATGAATGGACAAAGAAGAAGTGGTATACGTACCAAATAGAATAGTAGCCTCGGGAAAAAAATGAACAATGCCGTTTTCAGGACTACAGTTGAGCCTAGAAATAATCATATAAGCTTAAGTAACTCAAAAGGGTACGACAAATATCCTATGATAACATTTATACATGTTATCCTAAGATTGCTACCAATGAACATATTTCCACAGAAAAAGACACTCACAGACTTATGAAATAAACTAATGGTTAGCCAAAATGAAAGGTGGGAGGATGGGTTAACTAGGACTATGGGGTTAACATACATATACTAATGTATGTTAAGTGTATAAAAACATATAACAGATAAACTGTATGAATTATATAATCACCAATACCTTTAAAATATACATTTTGTAATCACATACATGGTAACAGGACCCGAGGATGAACAGACATATGTATGAATCATTGAGCAGATTCTGTACAGCCAGGCAATCAAAACACTAAAATCAAATTTACTCCGATAAGAAATAGAAATTAAATTTAAAAAACAAACATAAGTAAGGAGACATAAACTTCTGGAGGCTTGTCCCAGCACATTCCACTCTAATTTACAACCTCGGAACACTACCTCCAGGAAGACTCTGTTGCCATAGTAACAAGAGTTGAGAACGTAATAATGCTGCCGCCTTGTGGCTGTTTCCCACAACAGCAGCTTTAAACCCAGTGCTAATGGTTGCTTAATAGTCACAACGACTGCAGGGGTCTAAATGACACCTGCCCTCAAAAAATGCCCTGGGGTAGGGAATACGCAAGAAAATTCAACACATGAGAAATTTTTCAAAAAGTGAATATGAAGAGGGAAGTTGTACTCACACTTTAACAAAAAAAGGAAAAGAAGAAAAAGGATATGCCTAAAGATCAGTATAAGGAATTATTCACCACATGCGTATCCAACCTCCATAAAGGTTTCAGCTCACACCAGTCAAATGGCCATCAGCAAAAAGTCTACAAACTATAAATGCTGAAGGGGTTTTAGAGAAATGTATACCTTCTATCTGCTGCTAGGATGTAAAGTGGTAACAGCACTAACGCAAACTGAATGGAGCTGCTTGAAAAGGTAAAAATTGAGCTACCATATGATGCGGCAGGTCACCTTTTGGGCCTATAACCTAAGACCACCTGAATCGGAAAGACACAGGCAGGCAAATGAGCACTGCAGCAATATTGAAATAGCCAAGACATGGAAGCAGAAAAAAGCTTCATAAACAGATGAATGGACAAAGAAGAAGTGGTATACGTACCAAATAGAATAGTAGCCTCGGGAAAAAAATGAACAATGCCGTTTTCAGGACTACAGTTGAGCCTAGAAATAATCATATAAGGTTAAGTAACTCAAAAGGGTACGACAAATATCCTATGATAACATTTATACATGTTATCCTAAGATAGCTACCAATGAACATATTTCCACAGAAAAAGACACTCACAGACTTATGAAATAAACTAATGGTTAGACAAAATGAAAGGTGGGAGGATGGGTAAACTAGGACTATGGGGTTAACATACATATACTAATGTATGTTAAGTGTATAAAAACATATAACAGATAAACTGTATGAATTATATAATCACCAATACCTTTAAAATATACATTCTGTAATCACATACATGGTAACAGAATCCGAAGATGAACAGACATATGTAGGAATCATTGAGCAGTTTCTGTACAGCCAGACAATCAAAACACTCTAATCAAATTTACTCAGATAAGAAATAGAAATTAAATTTAAAAAACAAACCTAAGTAAGGAGACATAAACTTCTGGGGGCTTGTCCCAGCACATTCCACTCTAATTTACAACCTCGGAACACTACCTCCAGGAAGATTCTGTTGCCCTAGTAACAAGAGATGAGAACGTAATAATGCTGCCGCCTTGTGGCTCTTTCCCACAACAGCAGCTTTAAACCCAGTGCTAATGGTTGCTTAATAGTCACATGGACTGCAGGGCTCTAAATGACACCTGCCCTGAAAAATGCCCTGGGGTAGGGAATAGGCAAGAATATTCAACACATGAGAAATTTTTCAAGAAGTCAATAAGACGAGGGAAGTTGTACTCACTCTTTAAAAAAAAAGGAAAAGAAAAAAAAGGACATGCCTAAAGCTCAGTAGAATGAATTATTAGACACATGCAAATTCAAATTCAAAAAGGTTTCAGCTCACACCAGTCGTTTCCATCAGCAAAATGTGTACAAACTATAAATGCTGAAGGGGTTTTAGAGAACTGTGTACCTTCTAGCTGCTGGTGGGATGTAAAGTGGTAACAGCACTAACACAAACTGAATGGAGCTGCTTGAAAAGATAAAAATTGAGCTACCATATGATGCGGCAGGTCACCTTTTGGTCCTATAACCTAAGACCACCTGAATCGGAAAGACACAGGCAGGCAAATGAGCACTGCAGCAATATTGAAATAGCCAAGACATGGAAGCAGAAAAAAGGTTCATAAACAGATGAATGGACAAAGAAGAAGTGGTATACGTACCAAATAGAATAGTAGCCTCGGGAGAAAAATGAACAATGCCGTTTTCAGGACTACAGTTGAGCCTAGAAATAATCATATAACGTTAAGTAACTCAAAAGGGTACGACAAATATCCTATGAAAACATTTATACATGTTATCCTAAGATTGCTACCTATGAACATATTTCCACAGAAAAAGACACTCACAGACTTATCAAATAAACTAATGGTTAGCCAAAATGAAAGGTGGGAGGATGGGTTAACTAGGACTATAGGGTTAACATACATATACTAATGTATGTTAAGTGTATAAAAACATATAACAGATAAACTGTATGAATTATATAATCACCAATACCTTTAAAATATACATTTTGTAATCACATACATGGTAACAGGACCCGAGGATGAACAGATATATGTATGAATCATTGAGCAGATTCTGTACAGCCAGGCAATCAAAACACTAAAATCAAATTTACTCCGATAAGAAATAGAAATTAAATTTAAAAAACAAACATAAGTAAGGAGACATAAACTTCTGGAGGCTTGTCCCAGCACATTCCACTCTAATTTACAACCTCGGAACACTACCTCCAGGAAGACTCTGTTGCCATAGTAACAAGAGTTGAGAACGTAATAATGCTGCCGCCTTGTGGCTGTTTCCCACAACAGCAGCTGTAAACCCAGTGCTAATGGTTGCTTAATAGTCAAAACGACTGCAGGGGTCTAAATGACACCTGCCCTCAAAAAATGCCCTGGGGTAGGGAATACGCAAGAAAATTCAACACATGAGAAATTTTTCAAAAAGTGAATATGAAGAGGGAAGTTGTACTCACACTTTAACAAAAAAAGGAAAAGAAGAAAAAGGATATGCCTAAAGATCAGTATAAGGAATTATTCGCCACATGCGTATCCAACCTCCAAAAAGCTTTCAGCTCACACCAGTCAAATGGCCATCAGCAAAAAGTCTACAAACTATAAATGCTGAAGGTGTTTTAGAGAAATGTATACCTTCTATCTGCTGCTGGGATGTAAAGTGGTAACAGCACTAACGCAAACTGAATGGAGCTGCTTGAAAAGGTAAAAATTGAGCTACCATATGATGCGGCAGGTCACCTTTTGGGCCTATAACCTAAGACCACCTGAATCGGAAAGACACAGGCAGGCAAATGTGCACTGCAGCAATATTGAAATAGCCAAGACATGGAAGCAGAAAAAGGGTTCATAAACAGATGAATGGACAAAGAAGAAGTGGTATACGTACCAAATAGAATAGTAGCCTCGGGAAAAAAATGAACAATGCCGTTTTCAGGACTACAGTTGAGCCTAGAAATAATCATATAAGGTTAAGTAACTCAAAAGGGTACGACAAATAACCTATGATAACATTTATACATGTTATCCTAAGATAGCTACCAATGAACATATTTCCACAGAAAAAGACACTCACAGACTTATGAAATAAACTAATGGATAGACAAAATGAAAGGTGGGAGGACGGGTAAATTAGGACTATGGGGTTAACATACATATACTAATGTATGTTAAGTGTATAAAAACATATAACAGATAAACTGTATGAATTATATAATCACCAATACCTTTAAAATATACATTCTGTAATAACATACATGGTAACAGAATCCGAAGATGAACAGACATATGTAGGAATCATTGAGCAGTTTCTGTACAGCCAGACAATCAAAACACTCTAATCAAATTTACTCCGATAAGAAATAGAAATTAAATTTAAAAAACAAACCTAAGTAAGGAGACATAAACTTCTGGGGGCTTGTCCCAGCACATTCCACTCTAATTTACAACCTCGGAACACTACCTCCAGGAAGATTCTGTTGCCCTAGTAACAAGAGATGAGAACGTAATAATGCTGCCGCCTTGTGGCTGTTTCCCACAACAGCAGCTTTAAACCCAGTGCTAATGGTTGCTTAATAGTCACCTGGACTGCAGGTTTCTAAATGACACCTGCCCTGAAAAATGCCCTGGGGTAAGGAATAGGCAAGAATATTCAACACATGAGAAATTTTTCAAGAAATCAATAAGAGGAGGGAAGTTGTACTCACTCTTTAAAAAAAAAGGAAAAGAAAAAAAAGGACATGCCTAAAGCTCAGTAGAATGAATTATTAGACACATGCAAATTCAAATGGAAAAAGGTTTCAGCTCACACCAATCGTTTCCATCAGCAAAATGTCTACAAACTATAAATGCTGAAGGGGTTTTAGAGAACTGTGTACCTTCTAGCTGCTGGTGGGATGTAAAGTGGTAACAGCACTAACACAAACTGAATGGAGCTGCTTGAAAAGATAAAAATTGAGCTACCATATGATGCGGCAGGTCACCTTTTGGGCCTATAACCTAAGACCACCTGAATCGGAAAGACACAGGCAGGCAAATGAGCACTGCAGCAATATTGAAATAGCCAAGACATGGAAGCAGAAAAAAGGTTCATAAACAGATGAATGGACAAAGAAGAAGTGGTATACGTACCAAATAGAATAGTAGCCTCGGGAAAAAAATGAACAATGCCGTTTTCAGGACTACAGTTGAGCCTAGAAATAATCATATAAGCTTAAGTAACTCAAAAGGGTACGACAAATATCCTATGATAACATTTATACATGTTATCCTAAGATTGCTACCAATGAACATATTTCCACAGAAAAAGACACTCACAGACTTATGAAATAAACTAATGGTTAGCCAAAATGAAAGGTGGGAGGATGGGTTAACTAGGACTATGGGGTTAACATACATATACTAATGTATGTTAAGTGTATAAAAACATATAACAGATAAACTGTATGAATTATATAATCACCAATACCTTTAAAATATACATTTTGTAATCACATACATGGTAACAGGACCCGAGGATGAACAGACATATGTATGAATCATTGAGCAGATTCTGTACAGCCAGGCAATCAAAACACTAAAATCAAATTTACTCTGATAAGAAATAGAAATTAAATTTAAAAAACAAACATAAGTAAGGAGACATAAACTTCTGGAGGCTTGTCCCAGCACATTCCACTCTAATTTACAACCTCGGAACACTACCTCCAGGAAGACTCTGTTGCCATAGTAACAAGAGTTGAGAACGTAATAATGCTGCCGCCTTGTGGCTGTTTCCCACAACAGCAGCTTTAAACCCAGTGCTAATGGTTGCTTAATAGTCACAACGACTGCAGGGGTCTAAATGACACCTGCCCTCAAAAAATGCCCTGGGGTAGGGAATACGCAAGAAAATTCAACACATGAGAAATTTTTCAAAAAGTGAATATGAAGAGGGAAGTTGTACTCACACTTTAACAAAAAAAGGAAAAGAAGAAAAAGGATATGCCTAAAGATCAGTATAAGGAATTATTCACCACATGCGTATCCAACCTCCATAAAGGTTTCAGCTCACACCAGTCAAATGGCCATCAGCAAAAAGTCTACAAACTATAAATGCTGAAGGGGTTTTAGAGAAATGTATACCTTCTATCTGCTGCTGGGATGTAAAGTGGTAACAGCACTAACGCAAACTGAATGGAGCTGCTTGAAAAGGTAAAAATTGAGCTACCATATGATGCGGCAGGTCACCTTTTGGGCCTATAACCTAAGACCACCTGAATCGGAAAGACACAGGCAGGCAAATGAGCACTGCAGCAATATTGAAATAGCCAAGACATGGAAGCAGAAAAAAGCTTCATAAACAGATGAATGGACAAAGAAGAAGTGGTATACGTACCAAATAGAATAGTAGCCTCGGGAAAAAAATGAACAATGCCGTTTTCAGGACTACAGTTGAGCCTAGAAATAATCATATAAGGTTAAGTAACTCAAAAGGGTACGACAAATATCCTATGATAACATTTATACATGTTATCCTAAGATAGCTACCAATGAACATATTTCCACAGAAAAAGACACTCACAGACTTATGAAATAAACTAATGGTTAGACAAAATGAAAGGTGGGAGGATGGGTAAACTAGGACTATGGGGTTAACATACATATACTAATGTATGTTAAGTGTGTAAAAACATATAACAGATAAACTGTATGAATTATATAATCACCAATACCTTTAAAATATACATTCTGTAATCACATACATGGTAACAGAATCCGAAGATGAACAGACATATGTAGGAATCATTGAGCAGTTTCTGTACAGCCAGACAATCAAAACACTCTAATCAAATTTACTCAGATAAGAAATAGAAATTAAATTTAAAAAACAAACCTAAGTAAGGAGACATAAACTTCTGGGGGCTTGTCCCAGCACATTCCACTCTAATTTACAACCTCGGAACACTACCTCCAGGAAGATTCTGTTGCCCTAGTAACAAGAGATGAGAACGTAATAATGCTGCCGCCTTGTGGCTCTTTCCCACAACAGCAGCTTTAAACCCAGTGCTAATGGTTGCTTAATAGTCACATGGACTGCAGGGCTCTAAATGACACCTGCCCTGAAAAATGCCCTGGGGTAGGGAATAGGCAAGAATATTCAACACATGAGAAATTTTTCAAGAAGTCAATAAGACGAGGGAAGTTGTACTCACTCTTTAAAAAAAAAGGAAAAGAAAAAAAAGGACATGCCTAAAGCTCAGTAGAATGAATTATTAGACACATGCAAATTCAAATTCAAAAAGGTTTCAGCTCACACCAGTCGTTTCCATCAGCAAAATGTGTACAAACTATAAATGCTGAAGGGGTTTTAGAGAACTGTGTACCTTCTAGCTGCTGGTGGGATGTAAAGTGGTAACAGCACTAACACAAACTGAATGGAGCTGCTTGAAAAGATAAAAATTGAGCTACCATATGATGCGGCAGGTCACCTTTTGGTCCTATAACCTAAGACCACCTGAATCGGAAAGACACAGGCAGGCAAATGAGCACTGCAGCAATATTGAAATAGCCAAGACATGGAAGCAGAAAAAAGGTTCATAAACAGATGAATGGACAAAGAAGAAGTGGTATACGTACCAAATAGAATAGTAGCCTCGGGAAAAAAATGAACAATGCCGTTTTCAGGACTACAGTTGAGCCTAGAAATAATCATATAACGTTAAGTAACTCAAAAGGGTACGACAAATATCCTATGAAAACATTTATACATGTTATCCTAAGATTGCTACCTATGAACATATTTCCACAGAAAAAGACACTCACAGACTTATCAAATAAACTAATGGTTAGCCAAAATGAAAGGTGGGAGGATGGGTAAATTAGGACTATGGGGTTAACATACATATACTAATGTATGTTAAGTGTGAAAACATATAACAGATAAACTGTATGAATTATATAATCACCAATACCTTTAAAATATACATTTTGTAATCACATACATGGTAACAGGACCCGAAGATGAACAGACATATGTAGGAATCATTGAGCAGATTCTGTACAGCCAGGCAATCAAAACACTCTAATCAAATTTACTCTGATAAGAAATAGAAATTAAATTTAAAAAACAAACATAAGTAAGGAGGCATAAACTTCTGGGGGCTTGTCCCAGCACATTCCACTCTAATTTACAACCTCGGAACACTACCTCCAGGAAGATTCTGTTGCCCTAGTAACAAGAGATGAGAACGTAATAATGCTGCTGCCTTGTGGCTCTTTCCCACAACAGCAGCTTTAAACCCAGTGCTAATATTTGCTTAATAGTCACAAGGACTGCAGGGCTCTAAATGACACCTGCCCTTAAAAATGCCCTGGGGTAGGGAATAGGCAAGAAAATTCAACACATTAGAAATTTTTCAAGAAGTCAATAAGAGGAGGGAAGTTGTACTCACTCTTTAAAAAAAAAGGAAAAGAGAAAAAAGGACATTCCTAAACCTCAGTATAAGGAATTATTAGACACATGCAAATGCAAATTCAAAAAGGTTTCAGCTCACACCAGTCATTTCCATCAGCAAAATGTCTACAAACTATAAATGCTGAAGGAGTTTTAGAGAACTGTGTACCTTCTAGATCCTGGTTGGATGTAAAGTGGTAACAGCACTAACGCAAACTGAATTGAGCTGTTGAAAAGGTAAAAATTGAGCTACCATATGATGCGGCAGGTCACCTTTTGGGCCTATAACCTAAGACCACCTGAATCGGAAAGACACAGGCAGGCAAATGAGCACTGCAGCAATATTGAAATAGCCAAGACATGGAAGCAGAAAAAAGGTTCATAAACAGATGAATGGACAAAGAAGAAGTGGTATACGTACCAAATAGAATAGTAGCCTCGGGAAAAAAATGAACAATGCCGTTTTCAGGACTACAGTTGAGCCTAGAAATAATCATATAAGGTTAAGTAACTCAAAAGGGTACGACAAATATCCTATGATAACATTTATACATGTTATCCTAAGATAGCTACCAATGAACATATTTCCACAGAAAAAGACACTCACAGACTTATGAAATAAACTAATGGTTAGACAAAATGAAAGGTGGGAGGATGGGTAAACTAGGACTATGGGGTTAACATACATATACTAATGTCTGTTAAGTGTATAAAAACATATAACAGATAAACTGTATGAATTATATAATCACCAACACCTTTAAAATATACATTCTGTAATCACATACATGGTAACAGAATCCGAAGATTAACAGACATATGTAGGAATCATTGAGCAGTTTCTGTACAGCCAGACAATCAAAACACTCTAATCAAATTTACTCAGATAAGAAATAGAAATTAAATTTAAAAAACAAACCTAAGTAAGGAGACATAAACTTCTGGGGGCTTGTCCCAGCACATTCCACTCTAATTTACAACCTCGGAACACTACCTCCAGGAAGATTCTGTTGCCCTAGTAACAAGAGATGAGAACGTAATAATGCTGCCACCTTGTGGCTCTTTCCCGCAACAGCAGCTTTAAACCCAGTGCTAATGGTTGCTTAATAGTCACCTGGACTGCAGGTTTCTAAATGACACCTGCCCTGAAAAATGCCCTGGGGTAGGGAATAGGCAATAATATTCAACACATGAGAAATTTTTCAAGAAGTCAATAAGAGGAGGGAAGTTGTACTCACTCTTTAAAAAAAAGGAAAAGAAAAAAAAGGACATGCCTAAAGCTCAGTAGAATGAATTATTAGACACATGCAAATTCAAATTCAAAAAGGTTTCAGCTCACACCAGTCGTTTCCATCAGCAAAATGTCTACAAACTATAAATGCTGAAGGGGTTTTAGAGAACTGTGTACCTTCTAGCTGCTGGTGGGATGTAAAGTGGTAACAGCACTAACGCAAACTGAATGGAGTTTCTTGAAAAGGTAAAAATTGAGCTACCATATGATGCGGAAGGTCACCTTTTGGGCCTATAACGTAAGACCACCTAAATCGGAAAGACACAGGCAGGCAAATGTGCACTGCAGCAATATTGAAATAGCCAAGACATGGAAGCAGAAAAAGGGTTCATAAACAGATGAATGGACAAAGAAGAAGTGGTATACGTACCAAATAGCATAGTAGCCTCGGGAAAAAAATGAACAATACCGTTTTCCGGACTACAGTGGAGCCTAGAAATAATCATATAAGGTTAAGTAACTCAAAAGGGTACGACAAATATCCTATGATAACATTTATACATGTTATCCTACGATTGCTACCAATGAACATATTTCCACAGAAAAGACACTCACAGACTTATGAAATAAACTAATGGTTAGCCAAAATGAAAGGTGGGAGGATGGGTAAATTAGGACTATGGGGTTAACATACATATACTAATGTATGTTAAGTGTATAAAAACATGTAAGAGATAAACTGTATGAATTATATAATCACCAATACCTTTAAAATATACATTTTGTAATCACATACATGGTAAGAGGACCCGAAGATGAACAGACATATGTATGAATCACTGAGCAGATCCTGTACAGCCAGGCAATCAAAACACTCTAATCAAATTTACTCCGATAAGAAATAGAAATTAAATTTAAAAAAACAAACATAAGTAAGGAGACATAAACTTCTGGGGGCTTGTCCCAGCACATTCCACTCTAATTTACAACCTCGGAACACTACCTCCAGGAAGATTCTGTTGCCCTAGTAACAAGAGATGAGAACGTAATAATGCTGCTGCCTTCTGGCTCTTTCCCACAACAGCAGCTTTAAACCCAGTGCTAATGTTTGCTTAATAGTCACAAGGACTGCAGGGCTCTAAATGACACCTGCCCTTAAAAATGCCCTGGGGTAGGGAATAGGCAAGAAAATTCAACACATTAGAAATTTTTCAAGAAGTCAATAAGAGGAGGGAAGTTGTACTCACTCTTTAAAAAAAAAGGAAGAGAGGAAAAAGGACATTCCTAAACCTCAGTATAAGGAATTATTAGACACATGCAAATTCAAAAAGGTTTCAGCTCACACCAGTCATTTCCATCAGCAAAATGTCTACAAACTATAAATGCTGAAGGAGTTTTAGAGAACTGTGTACCTTCTAGATCCTGGTTGGATGTAAAGTGGTAACAGCACTAACGCAAACTGAATTGAGCTGTTGAAAAGGTAAAAATTGAGCTACCATATGATGCGGCAGGTCACCTTTTGGGCCTATAACCTAAGACCACCTGAATCGGAAAGACACAGGCAGGCAAATGAGCACTGCAGCAATATTGAAATAGCCAAGACATGGAAGCAGAAAAAAGGTTCATAAACAGATGAATGGACAAAGAAGAAGTGGTATACGTACCAAATAGAATAGTAGCCTCGGGAAAAAAATGAACAATGCCGTTTTCAGGACTACAGTTGAGCCTAGAAATAATCATATAAGGTTAAGTAACTCAAAAGGGTACGACAAATATCCTATGATAACATTTATACATGTTATCCTAAGATAGCTACCAATGAACATATTTCCACAGAAAAAGACACTCACAGACTTATGAAATAAACTAATGGTTAGACAAAATGAAAGGTGGGAGGATGGGTAAACTAGGACTATGGGGTTAACATACATATACTAATGTATGTTAAGTGTATAAAAACATATAACAGATAAACTGTATGAATTATATAATCACCAATACCTTTAAAATATACATTCTGTAATCACATACATGGTAACAGAATCCGAAGATTAACAGACATATGTAGGAATCATTGAGCAGTTTCTGTACAGCCAGACAATCAAAACACTCTAATCAAATTTACTCAGATAAGAAATAGAAATTAAATTTAAAAAACAAACCTAAGTAAGGAGACATAAACTTCTGGGGGCTTGTCCCAGCACATTGCACTCTAATTTACAACCTCGGAACACTACCTCCAGGAAGATTCTGTTGCCCTAGTAACAAGAGATGAGAACGTAATAATGCTGCCACCTTGTGGCTCTTTCCCACAACACCAGCTTTAAACCCAGTGCTAATGGTTGCTTAATAGTCACATGGACTGCAGGGCTCTAAATGACACCTGCCCTGAAAAATGCCCTGGGGTAGGGAATAGGCAATAATATTCAACACATGAGAAATTTTTCAAGAAGTCAATAAGAGGAGGGAAGTTGTACTCACTCTTTAAAAAAAAAGGAAAAGAAAAAAAAGGACATGCCTAAAGCTCAGTAGAATGAATTATTAGACACATGCAAATTCAAATTCAAAAAGGTTTCAGCTCACAACAGTCGTTTCCATCAGCAAAATGTCTACAAACTATAAATGCTGAAGGGGTTTTAGAGAACTGTGTACCTTCTAGCTGCTGGTGGGATGTAAAGTGGTAACAGCATTAACACAAACTGAATGGAGCTGCTTGAAAAGATAAAAATTGAGCTACCATATGATGCGGCAGGTCACCTTTTGGGCCTATAACCTAAGACCACCTGAATGGGAAAGACACAGGCAGGCAAATGAGCACTGCAGCAATATTGAAATAGCCAAGACATGGAAGCAGAAAAAAGGTTCATAAACAGATGAATGGACAAAGAAGAAGTGGTATACGTACCAAATAGAATAGTAGCCTCGGGAAAAAAATGAACAATGCCGTTTTCAGGACTACAGTTGAGCCTAGAAATAATCATATAACGTTAAGTAACTCAAAAGGGTACGACAAATATCCTATGAAAACATTTATACATGTTATCCTAAGATTGCTACCAATGAACATATTTCCACAGAAAAAGACACTCACAGACTTATCAAATAAACTAATGGTTAGCCAAAATGAAAGGTGGGAGGATGGGTAAATTAGGACTATGGGGTTAACATACATATACTAATGTATGTTAAGTGTATAAAAACATATAACAGATAAACTGTATGAATTATATAATCACCAATACCTTTAAAATATACATTTTGTAATCACATACATGGTAACAGGACCCGAAGATGAACAGACATAGGTATGAAGCATTGAGCAGATTCTGTACAGCCAGGCAATCAAAACACTCTAATCAAATTTACTCTGATAAGAAATAGAAATTAAATTTAAAAAACAAACATAAGTAAGGAGACATAAACTTCTGGGGGCTTGTCCCAGCACATTCCACTCTAATTTACAACCTCGGAACACTACCTCCAGGAAGACTCTGTTGCCGTAGTAACAAGAGTTGAGAACGTAATAATGCTGCGGCCTTGTGGCTGTTTCCCACAACAGCAGCTTTAAACCCAGTACTAATAGTTGCTTAATAGTCACAAGGACTGCAGGGCTCTAAATGACACCTGCCCTGAAAAATGCCCTGGGGTAGGGAATAGGCAAGAAAATTCAACACATGAGAAATTTTTCAAGAAGTCAATAAGAGGAGGGAAGTTGTACTCACTCTTTAAAAAAAAGGAAAAGAAAAAAAAGGACATGCCTAAAGCTCAGTATAAGGAATTATTAGACACATGCAAATTCAAATTCAAAAAGGTTTCAGCTCACACCAGTCATTTCCATCAGCAAAATGTCTATAAACTATAAATGCTGAAGGGGTTTTAGAGAACTGTGTACCTTCTAGCTGCTGGTGGGATGTAAAGTGGTAACAGCACTAACGCAAACTGAATGGAGCTTCTTGAAAAGGTAAAAATTGAGCTACCATATGATGCAGCAGGTCACCCTTTGGGCCTATAACCTAAGACTACCTGAATCGGAAAGACACAGGCAGTCAAATGAGCACTGCAGCAATATTGAAATAGCAAGGACATGGAAGCACAAAAAAGGTTCATAAACAGATGAATGGACAAAGAAGAAGTAGTATACGTACCAAATAGAATAGTAGCCTGGGGAAAAAAATGAACAACGCCGTTTTCAGGACTACAGTTGAACCTAGAAATAATCATATAAGGTTAACTAACTCAAAAGGGTACGACAAAGATCCTATGATAATATTTATACATGTTATCCTAAGATTGCTACCAATGAACATATTTCCACAGAAAAAGACACTCACAGACTTATGAAATAAACTAATGGTTAGCAAAATGAAAGGTGGGAGGATGGGTAAATTAGGACTATGGGGTTAACATACATATACTAATGTATGTTAAGTGTATAACAACATATAACAGATAAACTGTATGAATTATATAATCACCAATACCTTTAAAATATACATTTTGTAATCACATACATGGTAACAGGACCCGAAGATGAACAGACATATGTATGAATCATTGAGCAGATCCTGTACAGCCAGGCAATCAAAACACTCTAATCAAATTTACGCTGATAAGAAATAGAAATGAAATTTAAAAAACAAACATAAGTAAGGAGACATAAACTTCTGGGGGCTTGTCCCAGCACATTCCACTCTAATTTACAACCTCAGAACACTACCTCCAGGAAGATTCTGTTGCCCTAGTAACAAGAGTTGAGAACGTAATAATGCTGCCGCCTTGTGGCTGTTTCCCACAACAGCAGCTTTAAACCCAGTGCTAATGGTTGCTTAATAGTCACAACGACTACAGGGGTCTAAATGACACCTGCCCTCAAAAAGTACCCTTGGGTAGGGAATAGGCAAGAAAATTCAACACATGAGAAATTTTTCAAAAAGTGAATATGAAGAGAGAAGTTGTACTCACACTTTAACAAAAAAAGGAAAAGAAGAAAAAGGATATGCCTAAAGATCAGTATAAGGAATTATTCGCCACATGCGTATCCAACCTCCATAAAGGTTTCAGCTCACAACAGACAAATGGCCATCAGCAAAAGCCTACAAACTATAAATGCTGAAGGTGTTTTAGAGAAATGTGTACCTTCTATCTGCTGCTGGGATGTAAAGTGGTAACAGCACTAACGCAAACTGAATGGAGCCGCTTGAAAAGGTAGAAATTGAGCTACCATATGATGCGGCAGGGCACCTCTCGGGCTTATAACCTAAGACCACCAGAATCGGAAAGACACAGGCAGTCAAATGTGCACTGCAGCAATACTGAAATAGCCAAGACATGGAAGCAAAAAAAGGTCCATAAACAGATGAATGGACAGAGAAGAAGTGGTATATGGACAGAATGGAATAGTAGCCTCGGGAAAAAAATGAACAATGCCGTTTTCAGGACTACAGTAGAGCCTAGAAATAATAATATAAGGTTAAGTAAGTCAAAAGGGTATGACAAATATCCTATGATATCATTTATACATGTTATCCTAAGATTGCTACCAATGAACATATTTCCACAGAAAAAGACACTCACAGACTTATGAAATAAACTAATGCTTAGCCAAAATGAAAGGGGGGAGGATGGGTAAATTAGGACTATGGGATTAACATAAATATACTAATGTATGTTACATGCATATAAACATATAACAGATAAACTATATGAATTATATAATCACCAATACCTTTAAAATATACATTCTGTATTCACATACATGGTAACAGAATCCGAAGATGAACAATCATATGTAGGAATCATTGAGCAGATTCTGTACAGCCAGACAATCAAAAGACTCTAATCAAATTTACTCCAAAAAGAAATAGAATTAAATTTAAAAAACAAACATAAGTAAGGAGACATAAACTTCTGGGGGCTCGTCCCAGCACATTCCACTCTAATTTACAACCACGGAACACTACCTCCAGGAAGATTCTGTTGCCCTAGTATCAAGAGATGAGAACGTAATAATGCTGCCGCCTTGTGGCTGTTTCCCACAACAGCAGCATTAAACCCAGTGCTAATGGTTGCTTAATAGTCACAAGGACTGCAGGGCTCTAAATGACACCTGCCCTGAAAAATGCCCTGGGGTAGGGAATAGGCAAGAAAATTCAACACATGAGAAATTTTTCAAGAAGTCAATAAGAGGAGGGAAGTTGTACTCACTCTTTAAAAAAAAAGGAAAAGAAAAAAAAGGACATGCCTAAAGCTCAGTATAAGGAATTATTAGACACATGCAAATTCAAATTCAAAAAGGTTTCAGCTCACACCAGTCATTTCCATCAGCAAAATGTCTATAAACTATAAATGCTGAAGGGGTTTTAGAGAACTGTGTACCTTCTAGCTGCTGGTGGGATGTAAAGTGGTAACAGCACTAACGCAAACTGAATGGAGCTGCTTGAAAAGATAAAAATTGAGCTACCATATGATGCCGCAGGTCACCTTTTGGGCCTATAACCTAAGACCACCTGAATCGGAAAGACACAGGCAGGCAAATGAGCACTGCAGCAATATTGAAATAGCCAAGACATGGAAGCAGAAAAAAGGTTCATAAACAGATGAATGGACAAAGAAGAAGTGGTATACGTACCAAATAGAATAGTAGCCTCGGGAAAAAAATGAACAATGCCGTTTTCAGGACTACAGTTGAGCCTAGAAATAATCATATAAGCTTAAGTAACTCAAAAGGGTACAACAAATATCCTATGATAACATTTATACATGTTATCCTAAGATTGCTACCAATGAACATATTTCCACAGAAAAAGACACTCACAGAATTATCAAATAAACTAATGGTTAGCCAAAATGAAAGGTGGGAGGATGGGTTAACTAGGACTATAGGGTTAACATACATATACTAATGTATGTTAAGTGTATAAAAACATATAACAGATAAACTGTATGAATTATATAATCACCAATACCTTTAAAATATACATTTTGTAATCACATACATGGTAACAGGACCCGAGGATGAACAGATATATGTATGAATCATTGAACAGATTCTGTACAGCCAGGCAATCAAAACACTAAAATCAAATTTACTCCGATAAGAAATAGAAATTAAATTTAAAAAACAAACGTAAGTAAGGAGACATAAACTTCTGGAGGCTTGTCCCAGCACATTCCACTCTAATTTACAACCTCGGAACACTACCTCCAGGAAGACTCTGTTGCCATAGTAACAAGAGTTGAGAACGTAATAATGCTGCCGCCTTGTGGCTGTTTCCCACAACAGCAGCTTTAAACCCAGTGCTAAGGGTTGCTTAATAGTCAAAACGACTGCAGGGGTCTAAATGACACCTGCCCTCAAAAAATGCCCTGGGGTAGGGAATACGCAAGAAAATTCAACACATGAGAAATTTTTCAAAAAGTGAATATGAAGAGGGAAGTTGTACTCACACTTTAACAAAAAAAGGAAAAGAAGAAAAAGGATATGCCTAAAGATCAGTATAAGGAATTATTCGCCACATGCGTATCCAACCTCCAAAAAGGTTTCAGCTCACACCAGTCAAATGGCCATCAGCAAAAAGTCTACAAACTATAAATGCTGAAGGGGTTTTAGAGAAATGTATACCTTCTATCTGCTGCTGGGATGTAAAGTGGTAACAGCACTAACGCAAACTGAATGGAGCTGCTTGAAAAGGTAAAAATTGAGCTACCATATGATGCGGCAGGTCACCTTTTGGGCCTATAACCTAAGACCACCTGAATCGGAAAGACACAGGCAGGCAAATGTGCACTGCAGCAATACTGAAATAGCCAAGACATGGAAGCAGAAAAAAGGTTCATAAACAGATGAATGGACAAAAATAAGTGGTATACGTACCAAATAGAATAGTAGCCTCGGGAAAAAAATGAACAATGCCGTTTTCAGGACTACAGTTGAGCCTAGAAATAATCATATAAGGTTAAGTAACTCAAAAGGGTACGACAAATAACCTATGATAACATTTATACATGTTATCCTAAGATAGCTACCAATGAACATATTTCCACAGAAAAAGACACTCACGGACTTATGAAATAAAACAATGGTTAGACAAAATGAAAGGTGGGAGGACGGGTAAATTAGGACTATGGGGTTAACATACATATACTAATGTATGTTAAGTGTATAAAAACATATAACAGATAAACTGTATGAATTATATAATCACCAATACCTTTAAAATATACATTCTGTAATAACATACATGGTAACAGAATCCGAAGATGAACAGACATATGTAGGAATCATTGAGCAGTTTCTGTACAGCCAGACAATCAAAACACTCTAATCAAATTTACTCCGATAAGAAATAGAAATTAAATTTAAAAAACAAACCTAAGTAAGGAGACATAAACTTCTGGGGGCTTGTCCCAGCACATTCCACTCTAATTTACAACCTCGGAAAACTACCTCCAGGAAGATTCTGTTGCCCTAGTAACAAGAGATGAGAACGTAATAATGCTGCCGCCTTGTGGCTCTTTCCCACAACAGCAGCTTTAAACCCAGTGCTAATGGTTGCTTAATAGTCACCTGGACTGCAGGTTTCTAAATGACACCTGCCCTGAAAAATACCCTGGGGTAAGGAATAGGCAAGAATATTCAACACATGAGAAATTTTTCAAGAAATCAATAAGAGGAGGGAAGTTGTACTCACTCTTTAAAAAAAAAGGAAAAGAAAAAAAAGGACATGCCTAAAGCTCAGTAGAATGAATTATTACACACATGCAAATTCAAATTGAAAAAGGTTTCAGCTCACACCAATCGTTTCCATCAGCAAAATGTCTACAAACTATAAATGCTGAAGGGGTTTTAGAGAACTGTGTACCTTCTAGCTGCTGGTGGGATGTAAAGTGGTAACAGCACTAACACAAACTGAATGGAGCTGCTGGAAAAGATAAAAATTGAGCTACCATATGATGCGGCAGGTCACCTTTTGGGCCTATAACCTAAGACCACCTGAATCGGAAAGACACAGGCAGGCAAATGAGCACTGCAGCAATATTGAAATAGCCAAGACATGGAAGCAGAAAAAAGGTTCATAAACAGATGAATGGACAAAGAAGAAGTGGTATACGTACCAAATAGAATAGTAGCCTCGGGAAAAAAATGAACAATGCCATTTTCACGACTACAGTTGAGCCTAGAAATAATCATATAAGCTTAAGTAACTCAAAAGGGTACGACAAATATCCTATGATAACATTTATACATGTTATCCTAAGATTGCTACCAATGAACATATTTCCACAGAAAAAGACACTCACAGACTTATGAAATAAACTAATGGTTAGCCAAAATGAAAGGTGGGAGGATGGGTTAACTAGGACTATGGGGTTAACATACATATACTAATGTATGTTAAGTGTATAAAAACATATAACAGATAAACTGTATGAATTATATAATCACCAATACCTTTAAAATATACATTTTGTAATCACATACATGGTAACAGGACCCGAGGATGAACAGACATATGTATGAATCATTGAGCAGATTCTGTACAGCAAGGCAATCAAAACACTAAAATCAAATTTACTCCGATAAGAAATAGAAATTAAATTTAAAAAACAAACATAAGTAAGGAGACATAAACTTCTGGGGGCTTGTCCCAGCACATTCCACTCTAATTTACAACCTCGGAACACTACCTCCAGGAAGACTCTGTTGCCATAGTAACAAGAGTTGAGAACGTAATAATGCTGCCGCCTTGTGGCTGTTTCCCACAACAGCAGCTTTAAACCCAGTGCTAATGGTTGCTTAATAGTCAAAACGACTGCAGGGGTCTAAATGACACCTGCCCTCAAAAAATGCCCTGGGGTAGGGAATACGCAAGAAAATTCAACACATGAGAAATTTTTCAAAAAGTGAATATGAAGAGGGAAGTTGTACTCACACTTTAACAAAAAAAGGAAAAGAAGAAAAAGGATATGCCTAAAGATCAGTATAAGGAATTATTCGCCACATGCGTATCCAACCTCCAAAAAGGTTTCAGCTCACACCAGTCAAATGGCCATCAGCAAAAAGTCTACAAACTATAAATGCTGAAGGGGTTTTAGAGAAATGTATACCTTCTATCTGCTGCTGGGATGTAAAGTGGTAACAGCACTAACGCAAACTGAATGGAGCTGCTTGAAAAGGTAAAAATTGAGCTACCATATGATGCGGCAGGTCACCTTTTGGGCCTATAACCTAAGACCACCTGAATCGGAAAGACACAGGCAGGCAAATGAGCACTGCAGCAATATTGAAATAGCCAAGACATGGAAGCAGAAAAAAGGTTCATAAACAGATGAATGGACAAAGAAGAAGTGGTATACGTACCAAATAGAATAGTAGCCTCGGGAAAAAAATGAACAATGCCGTTTTCAGGACTACAGTTGAGCCTAGAAATAATCATATAAGGTTAAGTAACTCAAAAGGGTACGACAAATATCCTATGATAACATTTATACATGTTATCCTAAGATTGCTACCAATGAACATATTTCCACAGAAAAAGACACTCACAGACTTATGAAATAAACTAATGGTTAGCAAAATGAAAGGTGGGAGGATGGGTAAATTAGGACTATGGGGTTAACATACATATACTAATGTATGTTAAGTGTATAAAAACATATAACAGATAAACTGTATGAATTATATAATCACCAATACCTTTAAAATATACATTTTGTAATCACATACATGGTAACAGGACCCGAAGATGAACAGACATATGTATGAATCATTGAGCAGATCCTGTACAGCCAGGCAATCAAAACACTCTAATCAAATTTACGCTGATAAGAAATAGAAATGAAATTTAAAAAACAAACACAAGTAAGGAGACATAAACTTCTGGGGGCTTGTCCCAGCACATTCCACTCTAATTTACAACCTCAGAACACTACCTCCAGGAAGATTCTGTTGCCCTAGTAACAAGAGTTGAGAACGTAATAATGCTGCCGCCTTGTGGCTGTTTCCCACAACAGCAGCTTTAAACCCAGTGCTAATGGTTGCTTAATAGTCACAACGACTGCAGGGGTCTAAATGACACCTGCCCTCAAAAAGTGCCCTTGGGTAGGGAATAGGCAAGAAAATTCAACACATGAGAAATTTTTCAAAAAGTGAATATGAAGAGGGAAGTTGTACTCACACTTTAACAAAAAAAGGAAAAGAAGAAAAAGGATATGCCTAAAGATCAGTATAAGGAATTATTCGCCACATGCGTATCCAACCTCCATAAAGGTTTCAGCTCACAACAGTCAAATGGCCATCAGCAAAAAGTCTACAAACTATAAATGCTGAAGGGGTTTTAGAGAAATGTGTACCTTCTATCTGCTGCTGGGATGTAAAGTGGTAACAGCACTAACGCAAACTGAATGGAGCCGCTTGAAAAGGTAGAAATTGAGCTACCATATGATGCGGCAGGGCACCTCTCGGGCTTATAACCTAAGACCACCAGAATCGGAAAGACACAGGCAGTCAAATGTGCACTGCAGCAATACTGAAAAGGCAAGACATGGAAGCAAAAAAGGGTCCATAAACAGATGAATGGACAGAGAAGAAGTGGTATATGGACAGAATGGAATAGTAGCCTCGGGGAAAAAATGAACAATGCCGTTTTCAGGACTACAGTAGAGCCGAGAAATAATAATATAAGGTTAAGTAAGTCAAAAGGGTATGACAAATATCCTATGATATCATTTATACATGTTATCCTAAGATTGCTACCAATGAACATATTTCCACAGAAAAAGACACTCACAGACTTATGAAATAAACTAATGGTTAGCCAAAATGAAAGGGGGGAGGATGGGTAAATTAGGACTATGGGATTAACATAAATATACTAATGTATGTTACATGCATATAAACATATAACAGATAAACTATGTGAATTATATAATCACCAATACCTTTAAAATATACATTCTGTATTCACATACATGGTAACAGAATCCGAAGATGAACAGACATATGTAGGAATCATTGAGCAGATTCTGTACAGCCAGACAATCAAAACACTCTAATCAAATTTACTCCAAAAAGAAATAGAATTAAATTTAAAAAACAAACATAAGTAAGGAGACATAAACTTCTGGGGGCTCGTCCCAGCACATTCCACTCTAATTTACAACCACGGAACACTACCTCCAGGAAGATTCTGTTGCCCTAGTAACAAGAGATGAGAACGTAATAATGCTGCTGCCTTGTGGCTGTTTCCCACAACAGTAGCATTAAACCCAGTGCTAATGGTTGCTTAATAGTCACAAGGACTGCAGGGCTCTAAATGACACCTGCCCTGAAAAATGCCCTGGGGTAGGGAATAGGCAAGAAAATTCAACACATGAGAAATTTTTCAAGAAGTCAATAAGAGGAGGGAAGTTGTACTCACTCTTTAAAAAAAAGGAAAAGAAAAAAAAGGACATGCCTAAAGCTCAGTATAAGGAATTATTAGACACATGCAAATTCAAATTCAACAAGGTTTCAGCTCACACCAGTCATTTCCATCAGCAAAATGTCTATAAACTATAAATGCTGAAGGGGTTTTAGAGAACTGTGTACCTTCTAGCTGCTGGTGGGATGTAAAGTGGTAACAGCACTAACGCAAACTGAATGGAGCTGCTTGAAAAGGTAAAAATTGAGCTACCATATGATGCGGCAGGTCACCTTTTGGGCCTATAACCTAAGACCACCTGAATCGGAAAGACACAGGCAGGCAAATGAGCACTGCAGCAATATTGAAATAGCCAAGACATGGAAGCAGAAAAAAGGTTCATAAACAGATGAATGGACAAAGAAGAAGTGGTATACGTACCAAATAGAATAGTAGCCTCGGGAAAAAAATGAACAATGCCATTTTCAGGACTACAGTTGAGCCTAGAAATAATCATATAAGCTTAAGTAACTCAAAAGGGTACGACAAATATCCTATGATAACATTTATACATGTTATCCTAAGATTGCTACCAATGAACATATTTCCACAGAAAAAGACACTCACAGACTTATGAAATAAACTAATGGTTAGCCAAAATGAAAGGTGGGAGGATGGGTTAACTAGGACTATGGGGTTAACATACATATACTAATGTATGTTAAGTGTATAAAACATATAACAGATAAACTGTATGAATTATATAATCACCAATACCTTTAAAATATACATTTTGTAATCACATACATGGTAACAGGACCCGAGGATGAACAGACATATGTATGAATCATTGAGCAGATTCTGTACAGCCAGGCAATCAAAACACTAAAATCAAATTTACTCCGATAAGAAATAGAAATTAAATTTAAAAAACAAACATAAGTAAGGAGACATAAACTTCTGGGGGCTTGTCCCAGCACATTCCACTCTAATTTACAACCTCGGAACACTACCTCCAGGAAGACTCTGTTGCCATAGTAACAAGAGTTGAGAACGTAATAATGCTGCCGCCTTGTGGCTGTTTCCCACAACAGCAGCTTTAAACCCAGTGCTAATGGTTGCTTAATAGTCACAACGACTGCAGGGGTCTAAATGACACCTGCCCTCAAAAAGTGCCCTTGGGTAGGGAATAGGCAAGAAAATTCAACACATGAGAAATTTTTCAAAAAGTGAATATGAAGAGGGAAGTTGTACTCACACTTTAACAAAAAAAGGAAAAGAAGAAAAAGGATATGCCTAAAGATCAGTATAAGGAATTATTCGCCACATGCGTATCCAACCTCCATAAAGGTTTCAGCTCACAACAGTCAAATGGCCATCAGCAAAAAGTCTACAAACTATAAATGCTGAAGGGGTTTTAGAGAAATGTGTACCTTCTATCTGCTGCTGGGATGTAAAGTGGTAACAGCACTAACGCAAACTGAATGGAGCCGCTTGAAAAGGTAGAAATTGAGCTACCATATGATGCGGCAGGGCACCTCTCGGGCTTATAACCTAAGACCACCAGAATCGGAAAGACACAGGCAGTCAAATGTGCACTGCAGCAATACTGAAATAGCCAAGACATGGAAGCAAAAAAGGGTCCATAAACAGATGAATGGACAGAGAAGAAGTGGTATATGGACAGAATGGAATAGTAGCCTCGGGGAAAAAATGAACAATGCCGTTTTCAGGACTACAGTAGAGCCGAGAAATAATTATATAAGGTTAAGTAAGTCAAAAGGGTATGACAAATATCCTATGATATCATTTATACATGTTATCCTAAGATTGCTACCAATGAACATATTTCCACAGAAAAAGACACTCACAGACTTATGAAATAAACTAATGGTTAGCCAAAATGAAAGGGGGGAGGATGGGTAAATTAGGACTATGGGATTAACATAAATATACTAATGTATGTTACATGCATATAAACATATAACAGATAAACTATGTGAATTATATAATCACCAATACCTTTAAAATATACATTTTGTAATCACATACATGGTAACAGAATCCGAAGATGAACAGACATATGTAGGAATCATTGAGCAGATCCTGTACAGCCAGGCAATCAAAACACTCTAATCAAATTTACTCCGATAAGAAATAGAAATTAAATTTAAAAAAACAAACATAAGTAAGGAGACATAAACTTCTGGGGGCTTGTCCCAGCACATTCCACTCTAATTTACAACCTCGGAACACTACCTCCAGGAAGATTCTGTTGCCCTAGTAACAAGAGATGAGAACGTAATAATGCTGCTGCCTTGTGGCTCTTTCCCACAACAGCAGCTTTAAACCCAGTGCTAATGTTTGCTTAATAGTCACAAGGACTGCAGGGCTCTAAATGACACCTGCCCTTAAAAATGCCCTGGGGTAGGGAATAGGCAAGAAAATTCAACACATTAGAAATTTTTCAAGAAGTCAATAAAAGGAGGGAAGTTGTACTCACTCTTTAAAAAAAAAGGAAAAGAGAAAAAAGGACATTCCTAAACCTCAGTATAAGGAATTATTAGACACATGCAAATGCAAATTCAAAAAGGTTTCAGCTCACACCAGTCATTTCCATCAGCAAAATGTCTACAAACTATAAATGCTGAAGGAGTTTTAGAGAACTGTGTACCTTCTAGATCCTGGTTGGATGTAAAGTGGTAACAGCACTAACGCAAACTGAATTGAGCTGTTGAAAAGGTAAAAATTGAGCTACCATATGATGCGGCAGGTCACCTTTTGGGCCTATAACCTAAGACCACCTGAATCGGAAAGACACAGGCAGGCAAATGAGCACTGCAGCAATATTGAAATAGCCAAGACATGGAAGCAGAAAAAAGGTTCATAAACAGATGAATGGACAAAGAAGAAGTGGTATACGTACCAAATAGAATAGTAGCCTCGGGAAAAAAATGAACAATGCCGTTTTCAGGACTACAGTTGAGCCTAGAAATAATCATATAAGGTTAAGTAACTCAAAAGGGTACGACAAATATCCTATGATAACATTTATACATGTTATCCTAAGATAGCTACCAATGAACATATTTCCACAGAAAAAGACACTCACAGACTTATGAAATAAACTAATGGTTAGACAAAATGAAAGGTGGGAGGATGGGTAAACTAGGACTATGGGGTTAACATACATATACTAATGTATGTTAAGTGTATAAAAACATATAACAGATAAACTGTATGAATTATATAATCACCAATACCTTTAAAATATACATTCTGTAATCACATACATGGTAACAGAATCCGAAGATTAACAGACATATGTGGGAATCATTGAGCAGTTTCTGTACAGCCAGACAATCAAAACACTCTAATCAAATTTACTCAGATAAGAAATAGAAAGTAAATTTAAAAAACAAACCTAAGTAAGGAGACATAAACTTCTGGGGGCTTGTCCCAGCACATTCCACTCTAATTTACAACCTCGGAACACTACCTCCAGGAAGATTCTGTTGCCCTAGTAACAAGAGATGAGAACGTAATAATGCTGCCACCTTGTGGCTCTTTCCCACAACAGCAGCTTTAAACCCAGTGCTAATGGTTGCTTAATAGTCACATGGACTGCAGGGCTCTAAATGACACCTGCCCTGAAAAATGCCCTGGGGTAGGGAATAGACAATGATATTCAACACATGAGAAATTTTTCAAGAAGTCAATAAGAGGAGGGAAGTTGTACTCACTCTTTAAAAAAAAAGGAAAAGAAAAAAAAGGACATGCCTAAAGCTCAGTAGAATGAATTATTAGACACATGCAAATTCAAATTCAAAAAGGTTTCAGCTCACAACAGTCGTTTCCATCAGCAAAATGTCTACAAACTATAAATGCTGAAGGGGTTTTAGAGAACTGTGTACCTTCTAGCTGCTGGTGGGATGTAAAGTGGTAACAGCATTAACACAAACTGAATGGAGCTGCTTGAAAAGATAAAAATTGAGCTACCATATGATGCGGCAGGTCACCTTTTGGGCCTATAACCTAAGACCACCTGAATGGGAAAGACACAGGCAGGCAAATGAGCACTGCAGCAATATTGAAATAGCCAAGACATGGAAGCAGAAAAAAGGTTCATAAACAGATGAATGGACAAAGAAGAAGTGGTATACGTACCAAATAGAATAGTAGCCTCGGGAAAAAAATGAACAATGCCGTTTTCAGGACTACAGTTGAGCCTAGAAATAACCATATAACGTTAAGTAACTCAAAAGGGTACGACAAATATCCTATGAAAACATTTATACATGTTATCCTAAGATTGCTACCAATGAACATATTTCCACAGAAAAAGACACTCACAGACTTATCAAATAAACTAATGGTTAGCCAAAATGAAAGGTGGGAGGATGGGTAAATTAGGACTATGGGGTTAACATACATATAGTAATGTATGTTAAGTGTATAAAAACATATAACAGATAAACTGTATGAATTATATAATCACCAATACCTTTAAAATATACATTTTGTAATCACATACATGGTAACAGGACCCGAAGATGAACAGACTTATGTATGAATCATTGAGCAGATTCTGTACAGCCAGGCAATCAAAACACTCTAATCAAATTTACTCTGATAAGAAATAGAAATTAAATTTAAAAAACAAACATAAGTAAGGAGACATAAACTTCTGGGGGCTTGTCCCAGCACATTCCACTCTAATTTACAACCTCGGAACACTACCTCCAGGAAGACTCTGTTGCCGTAGTAACAAGAGTTGAGAACGTAATAATGCTGCGGCCTTGTGGCTGTTTCCCACAACAGCAGCTTTAAACCCAGTACTAATAGTTGCTTAATAGTCACAAGGACTGCAGGGCTCTAAATGACACCTGCCCTGAAAAATGCCCTGGGGTAGGGAATAGGGAAGAAAATTCAACACATGAGAAATTTTTCAAGAAGTCAATAAGAGGAGGGAAGTTGTACTCACTCTTTAAAAAAAAGGAAAAGAAAAAAAAGGACATGCCTAAAGCTCAGTATAAGGAATTATTAGACACATGCAAATTCAAATTCAAAAAGGTTTCAGCTCACACCAGTCATTTCCATCAGCAAAATGTCTATAAACTATAAATGCTGAAGGGGTTTTAGAGAACTGTGTACCTTCTAGCTGCTGGTGGGATGTAAAGTGGTAACAGCACTAACGCAAACTGAATGGAGCTTCTTGAAAAGGTAAAAATTGAGCTACCATATGATGCAGCAGGTCACCCTTTGGGCCTATAACCTAAGACCACCTGAATCGGAAAGACACAGGCAGGCAAATGAGCACTGCAGCAATATTGAAATAGCCAAGACATGGAAGCAGAAAAAAGGTTCATAAACAGATGAATGGACAAAGAAGAAGTAGTATACGTACCAAATAGAATAGTAGCCTGGGGAAAAAAATGAACAACGCTGTTTTCAGGACTACAGTTGAGCCTAGAAATAATCATATAAGGTTAACTAACTCAAAAGGGTACGACAAAGATCCTATGATAATATTTATACATGTTATCCTAAGATTGCTACCAATGAACATATTTCCACAGAAAAAGACACTCACAGACTTATGAAATAAACTAATGGTTAGCAAAATGAAAGGTGGGAGGATGGGTAAATTAGGACTATGGGGTTAACATACATATACTAATGTATGTTAAGTGTATAACAACATATAACAGATAAACTGTATGAATTATATAATCACCAATACCTTTAAAATATACATTTTGTAATCACATACATGGTAACAGGACCCGAAGATGAACAGACATATGTATGAATCATTGAGCAGATCCTGTACAGCCAGGCAATCAAAACACTCTAATCAAATTTACGCTGATAAGAAATAGAAATGAAATTTAAAAAACAAACATAGGTAAGGAGACATAAACTTCTGGGGGCTTGTCCCAGCACATTCCACTCTAATTTACAACCTCAGAACACTACCTCCAGGAAGATTCTGTTGCCCTAGTAACAAGAGTTGAGAACGTAATAATGCTGCCGCCTTGTGGCTGTTTCCCACAACAGCAGCTTTAAACCCAGTGCTAATGGTTGCTTAATAGTCACAACGACTGCAGGGGTCTAAATGACACCTGCCCTCAAAAAGTGCCCTTGGGTAGGGAATAGGCAAGAAAATTCAACACATGAGAAATTTTTCAAAAAGTGAATATGAAGAGGGAAGTTGTACTCACACTTTAACAAAAAAAGGAAAAGAAGAAAAAGGATATGCCTAAAGATCAGTATAAGGAATTATTCGCCACATGCGTATCCAACCTCCATAAAGGTTTCAGCTCACAACAGTCAAATGGCCATCAGCAAAAAGTCTACAAACTATAAATGCTGAAGGGGTTTTAGAGAAATGTGTACCTTCTATCTGCTGCTGGGATGTAAAGTGGTAACAGCACTAACGCAAACTGAATGGAGCCGCTTGAAAAGGTAGAAATTGAGCTACCATATGATGCGGCAGGGCACCTCTCGGGCTTATAACCTAAGACCACCAGAATCGGAAAGACACAGGCAGTCAAATGTGCACTGCAGCAATACTGAAAAGGCAAGACATGGAAGCAAAAAAGGGTCCATAAACAGATGAATGGACAGAGAAGAAGTGGTATATGGACAGAATGGAATAGTAGCCTCGGGGAAAAAATGAACAATGCCGTTTTCAGGACTACAGTAGAGCCGAGAAATAATAATATAAGGTTAAGTAAGTCAAAAGGGTATGACAAATATCCTATGATATCATTTATACATGTTATCCTAAGATTGCTACCAATGAACATATTTCCACAGAAAAAGACACTCACAGACTTATGAAATAAACTAATGGTTAGCCAAAATGAAAGGGGGGAGGATGGGTAAATTAGGACTATGGGATTAACATAAATATACTAATGTATGTTACATGCATATAAACATATAACAGATAAACTATGTGAATTATATAATCACCAATACCTTTAAAATATACATTCTGTATTCACATACATGGTAACAGAATCCGAAGATGAACAGACATATGTAGGAATCATTGAGCAGATTCTGTACAGCCAGACAATCAAAAGACTCTAATCAAATTTACTCCAAAAAGAAATAGAATTAAATTTAAAAAACAAACATAAGTAAGGAGACATAAACTTCTGGGGGCTCGTCCCAGCACATTCCACTCTAATTTACAACCACGGAACACTACCTCCAGGAAGATTCTGTTGCCCTAGTAACAAGAGATGAGAACGTAATAATGCTGCCGCCTTGTGGCTGTTTCCCACAACAGCAGCATTAAACCCAGTGCTAATGGTTGCTTAATAGTCACAAGGACTGCAGGGCTCTAAATGACACCTGCCCTGAAAAATGCCCTGGGGTAGGGAATAGGCAAGAAAATTCAACACATGAGAAATTTTTCAAGAAGTCAATAAGAGGAGGGAAGTTGTACTCACTCTTTAAAAAAAAAGGAAAAGAAAAAAAAGGACATGCCTAAAGCTCAGTATAAGGAATTATTAGACACATGCAAATTCAAATTCAAAAAGGTTTCAGCTCACACCAGTCATTTCCATCAGCAAAATGTCTATAAACTATAAATGCTGAAGGGGTTTTAGAGAACTGTGTACCTTCTAGCTGCTGGTGGGATGTAAAGTGGTAACAGCACTAACGCAAACTGAATGGAGCTGCTTGAAAAGATAAAAATTGAGCTACCATATGATGCCGCAGGTCACCTTTTGGGCCTATAACCTAAGACCACCTGAATCGGAAAGACACAGGCAGGCAAATGAGCACTGCAGCAATATTGAAATAGCCAAGACATGGAAGCAGAAAAAAGGTTCATAAACAGATGAATGGACAAAGAAGAAGTGGTATACGTACCAAATAGAATAGTAGCCTCGGGAAAAAAATGAACAATGCCGTTTTCAGGACTACAGTTGAGCCTAGAAATAATCATATAAGCTTAAGTAACTCAAAAGGGTACGACAAATATCCTATGATAACATTTATACATGTTATCCTAAGATTGCTACCAATGAACATATTTCCACAGAAAAAGACACTCACAGACTTATCAAATAAACTAATGGTTAGCCAAAATGAAAGGTGGGAGGATGGGTTAACTAGGACTATAGGGTTAACATACATATACTAATGTATGTTAAGTGTATCAAAACATATAACAGATAAACTGTATGAATTATATAATCACCAATACCTTTAAAATATACATTTTGTAATCACATACATGGTAACAGGACCCGAGGATGAACAGATATATGTATGAATCATTGAACAGATTCTGTACAGCCAGGCAATCAAAACACTAAAATCAAATTTACTCCGATAAGAAATAGAAATTAAATTTAAAAAACAAACGTAAGTAAGGAGACATAAACTTCTGGAGGCTTGTCCCAGCACATTCCACTCTAATTTACAACCTCGGAACACTACCTCCAGGAAGACTCTGTTGCCATAGTAACAAGAGTTGAGAACGTAATAATGCTGCCGCCTTGTGGCTGTTTCCCACAACAGCAGCTTTAAACCCAGTGCTAAGGGTTGCTTAATAGTCAAAACGACTGCAGGGGTCTAAATGACACCTGCCCTCAAAAAATGCCCTGGGGTAGGGAATACGCAAGAAAATTCAACACATGAGAAATTTTTCAAAAAGTGAATATGAAGAGGGAAGTTGTACTCACACTTTAACAAAAAAAGGAAAAGAAGAAAAAGGATATGCCTAAAGATCAGTATAAGGAATTATTCGCCACATGCGTATCCAACCTCCAAAAAGGTTTCAGCTCACACCAGTCAAATGGCCATCAGCAAAAAGTCTACAAACTATAAATGCTGAAGGGGTTTTAGAGAAATGTATACCTTCTATCTGCTGCTGGGATGTAAAGTGGTAACAGCACTAACGCAAACTGAATGGAGCTGCTTGAAAAGGTAAAAATTGAGCTACCATATGATGCGGCAGGTCACCTTTTGGGCCTATAACCTAAGACCACCTGAATCGGAAAGACACAGGCAGGCAAATGTGCACTGCAGCAATACTGAAATAGCCAAGACATGGAAGCAGAAAAAAGGTTCATAAACAGATGAATGGACAAAAATAAGTGGTATACGTACCAAATAGAATAGTAGCCTCGGGAAAAAAATGAACAATGCCGTTTTCAGGACTACAGTTGAGCCTAGAAATAATCATATAAGGTTAAGTAACTCAAAAGGGTACGACAAATAACCTATGATAACATTTATACATGTTATCCTAAGATAGCTACCAATGAACATATTTCCACAGAAAAAGACACTCACGGACTTATGAAATAAAACAATGGTTAGACAAAATGAAAGGTGGGAGGACGGGTAAATTAGGACTATGGGGTTAACATACATATACTAATGTATGTTAAGTGTATAAAAACATATAACAGATAAACTGTATGAATTATATAATCACCAATACCTTTAAAATATACATTCTGTAATAACATACATGGTAACAGAATCCGAAGATGAACAGACATATGTAGGAATCATTGAGCAGTTTCTGTACAGCCAGACAATCAAAACACTCTAATCAAATTTACTCCGATAAGAAATAGAAATTAAATTTAAAAAACAAACCTAAGTAAGGAGACATAAACTTCTGGGGGCTTGTCCCAGCACATTCCACTCTAATTTACAACCTCGGAAAACTACCTCCAGGAAGATTCTGTTGCCCTAGTAACAAGAGATGAGAACGTAATAATGCTGCCGCCTTGTGGCTCTTTCCCACAACAGCAGCTTTAAACCCAGTGCTAATGGTTGCTTAATAGTCACCTGGACTGCAGGTTTCTAAATGACACCTGCCCTGAAAAATACCCTGGGGTAAGGAATAGGCAAGAATATTCAACACATGAGAAATTTTTCAAGAAATCAATAAGAGGAGGGAAGTTGTACTCACTCTTTAAAAAAAAAGGAAAAGAAAAAAAAGGACATGCCTAAAGCTCAGTAGAATGAATTATTACACACATGCAAATTCAAATTGAAAAAGGTTTCAGCTCACACCAATCGTTTCCATCAGCAAAATGTCTACAAACTATAAATGCTGAAGGGGTTTTAGAGAACTGTGTACCTTCTAGCTGCTGGTGGGATGTAAAGTGGTAACAGCACTAACACAAACTGAATGGAGCTGCTGGAAAAGATAAAAATTGAGCTACCATATGATGCGGCAGGTCACCTTTTGGGCCTATAACCTAAGACCACCTGAATCGGAAAGACACAGGCAGGCAAATGAGCACTGCAGCAATATTGAAATAGCCAAGACATGGAAGCAGAAAAAAGGTTCATAAACAGATGAATGGACAAAGAAGAAGTGGTATACGTACCAAATAGAATAGTAGCCTCGGGAAAAAAATGAACAATGCCATTTTCACGACTACAGTTGAGCCTAGAAATAATCATATAAGCTTAAGTAACTCAAAAGGGTACGACAAATATCCTATGATAACATTTATACATGTTATCCTAAGATTGCTACCAATGAACATATTTCCACAGAAAAAGACACTCACAGACTTATGAAATAAACTAATGGTTAGCCAAAATGAAAGGTGGGAGGATGGGTTAACTAGGACTATGGGGTTAACATACATATACTAATGTATGTTAAGTGTATAAAAACATATAACAGATAAACTGTATGAATTATATAATCACCAATACCTTTAAAATATACATTTTGTAATCACATACATGGTAACAGGACCCGAGGATGAACAGACATATGTATGAATCATTGAGCAGATTCTGTACAGCAAGGCAATCAAAACACTAAAATCAAATTTACTCCGATAAGAAATAGAAATTAAATTTAAAAAACAAACATAAGTAAGGAGACATAAACTTCTGGGGGCTTGTCCCAGCACATTCCACTCTAATTTACAACCTCGGAACACTACCTCCAGGAAGACTCTGTTGCCATAGTAACAAGAGTTGAGAACGTAATAATGCTGCCGCCTTGTGGCTGTTTCCCACAACAGCAGCTTTAAACCCAGTGCTAATGGTTGCTTAATAGTCAAAACGACTGCAGGGGTCTAAATGACACCTGCCCTCAAAAAATGCCCTGGGGTAGGGAATACGCAAGAAAATTCAACACATGAGAAATTTTTCAAAAAGTGAATATGAAGAGGGAAGTTGTACTCACACTTTAACAAAAAAAGGAAAAGAAGAAAAAGGATATGCCTAAAGATCAGTATAAGGAATTATTCGCCACATGCGTATCCAACCTCCAAAAAGGTTTCAGCTCACACCAGTCAAATGGCCATCAGCAAAAAGTCTACAAACTATAAATGCTGAAGGGGTTTTAGAGAAATGTATACCTTCTATCTGCTGCTGGGATGTAAAGTGGTAACAGCACTAACGCAAACTGAATGGAGCTGCTTGAAAAGGTAAAAATTGAGCTACCATATGATGCGGCAGGTCACCTTTTGGGCCTATAACCTAAGACCACCTGAATCGGAAAGACACAGGCAGGCAAATGAGCACTGCAGCAATATTGAAATAGCCAAGACATGGAAGCAGAAAAAAGGTTCATAAACAGATGAATGGACAAAGAAGAAGTGGTATACGTACCAAATAGAATAGTAGCCTCGGGAAAAAAATGAACAATGCCGTTTTCAGGACTACAGTTGAGCCTAGAAATAATCATATAAGGTTAAGTAACTCAAAAGGGTACGACAAATATCCTATGATAACATTTATACATGTTATCCTAAGATTGCTACCAATGAACATATTTCCACAGAAAAAGACACTCACAGACTTATGAAATAAACTAATGGTTAGCAAAATGAAAGGTGGGAGGATGGGTAAATTAGGACTATGGGGTTAACATACATATACTAATGTATGTTAAGTGTATAAAAACATATAACAGATAAACTGTATGAATTATATAATCACCAATACCTTTAAAATATACATTTTGTAATCACATACATGGTAACAGGACCCGAAGATGAACAGACATATGTATGAATCATTGAGCAGATCCTGTACAGCCAGGCAATCAAAACACTCTAATCAAATTTACGCTGATAAGAAATAGAAATGAAATTTAAAAAACAAACACAAGTAAGGAGACATAAACTTCTGGGGGCTTGTCCCAGCACATTCCACTCTAATTTACAACCTCAGAACACTACCTCCAGGAAGATTCTGTTGCCCTAGTAACAAGAGTTGAGAACGTAATAATGCTGCCGCCTTGTGGCTGTTTCCCACAACAGCAGCTTTAAACCCAGTGCTAATGGTTGCTTAATAGTCACAACGACTGCAGGGGTCTAAATGACACCTGCCCTCAAAAAGTGCCCTTGGGTAGGGAATAGGCAAGAAAATTCAACACATGAGAAATTTTTCAAAAAGTGAATATGAAGAGGGAAGTTGTACTCACACTTTAACAAAAAAAGGAAAAGAAGAAAAAGGATATGCCTAAAGATCAGTATAAGGAATTATTCGCCACATGCGTATCCAACCTCCATAAAGGTTTCAGCTCACAACAGTCAAATGGCCATCAGCAAAAAGTCTACAAACTATAAATGCTGAAGGGGTTTTAGAGAAATGTGTACCTTCTATCTGCTGCTGGGATGTAAAGTGGTAACAGCACTAACGCAAACTGAATGGAGCCGCTTGAAAAGGTAGAAATTGAGCTACCATATGATGCGGCAGGGCACCTCTCGGGCTTATAACCTAAGACCACCAGAATCGGAAAGACACAGGCAGTCAAATGTGCACTGCAGCAATACTGAAAAGGCAAGACATGGAAGCAAAAAAGGGTCCATAAACAGATGAATGGACAGAGAAGAAGTGGTATATGGACAGAATGGAATAGTAGCCTCGGGGAAAAAATGAACAATGCCGTTTTCAGGACTACAGTAGAGCCGAGAAATAATAATATAAGGTTAAGTAAGTCAAAAGGGTATGACAAATATCCTATGATATCATTTATACATGTTATCCTAAGATTGCTACCAATGAACATATTTCCACAGAAAAAGACACTCACAGACTTATGAAATAAACTAATGGTTAGCCAAAATGAAAGGGGGGAGGATGGGTAAATTAGGACTATGGGATTAACATAAATATACTAATGTATGTTACATGCATATAAACATATAACAGATAAACTATGTGAATTATATAATCACCAATACCTTTAAAATATACATTCTGTATTCACATACATGGTAACAGAATCCGAAGATGAACAGACATATGTAGGAATCATTGAGCAGATTCTGTACAGCCAGACAATCAAAAGACTCTAATCAAATTTACTCCAAAAAGAAATAGAATTAAATTTAAAAAACAAACATAAGTAAGGAGACATAAACTTCTGGGGGCTCGTCCCAGCACATTCCACTCTAATTTACAACCACGGAACACTACCTCCAGGAAGATTCTGTTGCCCTAGTAACAAGAGATGAGAACGTAATAATGCTGCTGCCTTGTGGCTGTTTCCCACAACAGTAGCATTAAACCCAGTGCTAATGGTTGCTTAATAGTCACAAGGACTGCAGGGCTCTAAATGACACCTGCCCTGAAAAATGCCCTGGGGTAGGGAATAGGCAAGAAAATTCAACACATGAGAAATTTTTCAAGAAGTCAATAAGAGGAGGGAAGTTGTACTCACTCTTTAAAAAAAAGGAAAAGAAAAAAAAGGACATGCCTAAAGCTCAGTATAAGGAATTATTAGACACATGCAAATTCAAATTCAACAAGGTTTCAGCTCACACCAGTCATTTCCATCAGCAAAATGTCTATAAACTATAAATGCTGAAGGGGTTTTAGAGAACTGTGTACCTTCTAGCTGCTGGTGGGATGTAAAGTGGTAACAGCACTAACGCAAACTGAATGGAGCTGCTTGAAAAGGTAAAAATTGAGCTACCATATGATGCGGCAGGTCACCTTTTGGGCCTATAACCTAAGACCACCTGAATCGGAAAGACACAGGCAGGCAAATGAGCACTGCAGCAATATTGAAATAGCCAAGACATGGAAGCAGAAAAAAGGTTCATAAACAGATGAATGGACAAAGAAGAAGTGGTATACGTACCAAATAGAATAGTAGCCTCGGGAAAAAAATGAACAATGCCATTTTCAGGACTACAGTTGAGCCTAGAAATAATCATATAAGCTTAAGTAACTCAAAAGGGTACGACAAATATCCTATGATAACATTTATACATGTTATCCTAAGATTGCTACCAATGAACATATTTCCACAGAAAAAGACACTCACAGACTTATGAAATAAACTAATGGTTAGCCAAAATGAAAGGTGGGAGGATGGGTTAACTAGGACTATGGGGTTAACATACATATACTAATGTATGTTAAGTGTATAAAACATATAACAGATAAACTGTATGAATTATATAATCACCAATACCTTTAAAATATACATTTTGTAATCACATACATGGTAACAGGACCCGAGGATGAACAGACATATGTATGAATCATTGAGCAGATTCTGTACAGCCAGGCAATCAAAACACTAAAATCAAATTTACTCCGATAAGAAATAGAAATTAAATTTAAAAAACAAACATAAGTAAGGAGACATAAACTTCTGGGGGCTTGTCCCAGCACATTCCACTCTAATTTACAACCTCGGAACACTACCTCCAGGAAGACTCTGTTGCCATAGTAACAAGAGTTGAGAACGTAATAATGCTGCCGCCTTGTGGCTGTTTCCCACAACAGCAGCTTTAAACCCAGTGCTAATGGTTGCTTAATAGTCACAACGACTGCAGGGGTCTAAATGACACCTGCCCTCAAAAAGTGCCCTTGGGTAGGGAATAGGCAAGAAAATTCAACACATGAGAAATTTTTCAAAAAGTGAATATGAAGAGGGAAGTTGTACTCACACTTTAACAAAAAAAGGAAAAGAAGAAAAAGGATATGCCTAAAGATCAGTATAAGGAATTATTCGCCACATGCGTATCCAACCTCCATAAAGGTTTCAGCTCACAACAGTCAAATGGCCATCAGCAAAAAGTCTACAAACTATAAATGCTGAAGGGGTTTTAGAGAAATGTGTACCTTCTATCTGCTGCTGGGATGTAAAGTGGTAACAGCACTAACGCAAACTGAATGGAGCCGCTTGAAAAGGTAGAAATTGAGCTACCATATGATGCGGCAGGGCACCTCTCGGGCTTATAACCTAAGACCACCAGAATCGGAAAGACACAGGCAGTCAAATGTGCACTGCAGCAATACTGAAATAGCCAAGACATGGAAGCAAAAAAGGGTCCATAAACAGATGAATGGACAGAGAAGAAGTGGTATATGGACAGAATGGAATAGTAGCCTCGGGGAAAAAATGAACAATGCCGTTTTCAGGACTACAGTAGAGCCGAGAAATAATTATATAAGGTTAAGTAAGTCAAAAGGGTATGACAAATATCCTATGATATCATTTATACATGTTATCCTAAGATTGCTACCAATGAACATATTTCCACAGAAAAAGACACTCACAGACTTATGAAATAAACTAATGGTTAGCCAAAATGAAAGGGGGGAGGATGGGTAAATTAGGACTATGGGATTAACATAAATATACTAATGTATGTTACATGCATATAAACATATAACAGATAAACTATGTGAATTATATAATCACCAATACCTTTAAAATATACATTTTGTAATCACATACATGGTAACAGAATCCGAAGATGAACAGACATATGTAGGAATCATTGAGCAGATCCTGTACAGCCAGGCAATCAAAACACTCTAATCAAATTTACTCCGATAAGAAATAGAAATTAAATTTAAAAAAACAAACATAAGTAAGGAGACATAAACTTCTGGGGGCTTGTCCCAGCACATTCCACTCTAATTTACAACCTCGGAACACTACCTCCAGGAAGATTCTGTTGCCCTAGTAACAAGAGATGAGAACGTAATAATGCTGCTGCCTTGTGGCTCTTTCCCACAACAGCAGCTTTAAACCCAGTGCTAATGTTTGCTTAATAGTCACAAGGACTGCAGGGCTCTAAATGACACCTGCCCTTAAAAATGCCCTGGGGTAGGGAATAGGCAAGAAAATTCAACACATTAGAAATTTTTCAAGAAGTCAATAAAAGGAGGGAAGTTGTACTCACTCTTTAAAAAAAAAGGAAAAGAGAAAAAAGGACATTCCTAAACCTCAGTATAAGGAATTATTAGACACATGCAAATGCAAATTCAAAAAGGTTTCAGCTCACACCAGTCATTTCCATCAGCAAAATGTCTACAAACTATAAATGCTGAAGGAGTTTTAGAGAACTGTGTACCTTCTAGATCCTGGTTGGATGTAAAGTGGTAACAGCACTAACGCAAACTGAATTGAGCTGTTGAAAAGGTAAAAATTGAGCTACCATATGATGCGGCAGGTCACCTTTTGGGCCTATAACCTAAGACCACCTGAATCGGAAAGACACAGGCAGGCAAATGAGCACTGCAGCAATATTGAAATAGCCAAGACATGGAAGCAGAAAAAAGGTTCATAAACAGATGAATGGACAAAGAAGAAGTGGTATACGTACCAAATAGAATAGTAGCCTCGGGAAAAAAATGAACAATGCCGTTTTCAGGACTACAGTTGAGCCTAGAAATAATCATATAAGGTTAAGTAACTCAAAAGGGTACGACAAATATCCTATGATAACATTTATACATGTTATCCTAAGATAGCTACCAATGAACATATTTCCACAGAAAAAGACACTCACAGACTTATGAAATAAACTAATGGTTAGACAAAATGAAAGGTGGGAGGATGGGTAAACTAGGACTATGGGGTTAACATACATATACTAATGTATGTTAAGTGTATAAAAACATATAACAGATAAACTGTATGAATTATATAATCACCAATACCTTTAAAATATACATTCTGTAATCACATACATGGTAACAGAATCCGAAGATTAACAGACATATGTGGGAATCATTGAGCAGTTTCTGTACAGCCAGACAATCAAAACACTCTAATCAAATTTACTCAGATAAGAAATAGAAAGTAAATTTAAAAAACAAACCTAAGTAAGGAGACATAAACTTCTGGGGGCTTGTCCCAGCACATTCCACTCTAATTTACAACCTCGGAACACTACCTCCAGGAAGATTCTGTTGCCCTAGTAACAAGAGATGAGAACGTAATAATGCTGCCACCTTGTGGCTCTTTCCCACAACAGCAGCTTTAAACCCAGTGCTAATGGTTGCTTAATAGTCACATGGACTGCAGGGCTCTAAATGACACCTGCCCTGAAAAATGCCCTGGGGTAGGGAATAGACAATGATATTCAACACATGAGAAATTTTTCAAGAAGTCAATAAGAGGAGGGAAGTTGTACTCACTCTTTAAAAAAAAAGGAAAAGAAAAAAAAGGACATGCCTAAAGCTCAGTAGAATGAATTATTAGACACATGCAAATTCAAATTCAAAAAGGTTTCAGCTCACAACAGTCGTTTCCATCAGCAAAATGTCTACAAACTATAAATGCTGAAGGGGTTTTAGAGAACTGTGTACCTTCTAGCTGCTGGTGGGATGTAAAGTGGTAACAGCATTAACACAAACTGAATGGAGCTGCTTGAAAAGATAAAAATTGAGCTACCATATGATGCGGCAGGTCACCTTTTGGGCCTATAACCTAAGACCACCTGAATGGGAAAGACACAGGCAGGCAAATGAGCACTGCAGCAATATTGAAATAGCCAAGACATGGAAGCAGAAAAAAGGTTCATAAACAGATGAATGGACAAAGAAGAAGTGGTATACGTACCAAATAGAATAGTAGCCTCGGGAAAAAAATGAACAATGCCGTTTTCAGGACTACAGTTGAGCCTAGAAATAATCATATAACGTTAAGTAACTCAAAAGGGTACGACAAATATCCTATGAAAACATTTATACATGTTATCCTAAGATTGCTACCAATGAACATATTTCCACAGAAAAAGACACTCACAGACTTATCAAATAAACTAATGGTTAGCCAAAATGAAAGGTGGGAGGATGGGTAAATTAGGACTATGGGGTTAACATACATATAGTAATGTATGTTAAGTGTATAAAAACATATAACAGATAAACTGTATGAATTATATAATCACCAATACCTTTAAAATATACATTTTGTAATCACATACATGGTAACAGGACCCGAAGATGAACAGACATATGTATGAATCATTGAGCAGATTCTGTACAGCCAGGCAATCAAAACACTCTAATCAAATTTACTCTGATAAGAAATAGAAATTAAATTTAAAAAACAAACATAAGTAAGGAGACATAAACTTCTGGGGGCTTGTCCCAGCACATTCCACTCTAATTTACAACCTCGGAACACTACCTCCAGGAAGACTCTGTTGCCGTAGTAACAAGAGTTGAGAACGTAATAATGCTGCGGCCTTGTGGCTGTTTCCCACAACAGCAGCTTTAAACCCAGTACTAATAGTTGCTTAATAGTCACAAGGACTGCAGGGCTCTAAATGACACCTGCCCTGAAAAATGCCCTGGGGTAGGGAATAGGGAAGAAAATTCAACACATGAGAAATTTTTCAAGAAGTCAATAAGAGGAGGGAAGTTGTACTCACTCTTTAAAAAAAAGGAAAAGAAAAAAAAGGACATGCCTAAAGCTCAGTATAAGGAATTATTAGACACATGCAAATTCAAATTCAAAAAGGTTTCAGCTCACACCAGTCATTTCCATCAGCAAAATGTCTATAAACTATAAATGCTGAAGGGGTTTTAGAGAACTGTGTACCTTCTAGCTGCTGGTGGGATGTAAAGTGGTAACAGCACTAACGCAAACTGAATGGAGCTTCTTGAAAAGGTAAAAATTGAGCTACCATATGATGCAGCAGGTCACCCTTTGGGCCTATAACCTAAGACCACCTGAATCGGAAAGACACAGGCAGGCAAATGAGCACTGCAGCAATATTGAAATAGCCAAGACATGGAAGCAGAAAAAAGGTTCATAAACAGATGAATGGACAAAGAAGAAGTAGTATACGTACCAAATAGAATAGTAGCCTGGGGAAAAAAATGAACAACGCTGTTTTCAGGACTACAGTTGAGCCTAGAAATAATCATATAAGGTTAACTAACTCAAAAGGGTACGACAAAGATCCTATGATAATATTTATACATGTTATCCTAAGATTGCTACCAATGAACATATTTCCACAGAAAAAGACACTCACAGACTTATGAAATAAACTAATGGTTAGCAAAATGAAAGGTGGGAGGATGGGTAAATTAGGACTATGGGGTTAACATACATATACTAATGTATGTTAAGTGTATAACAACATATAACAGATAAACTGTATGAATTATATAATCACCAATACCTTTAAAATATACATTTTGTAATCACATACATGGTAACAGGACCCGAAGATGAACAGACATATGTATGAATCATTGAGCAGATCCTGTACAGCCAGGCAATCAAAACACTCTAATCAAATTTACGCTGATAAGAAATAGAAATGAAATTTAAAAAACAAACATAGGTAAGGAGACATAAACTTCTGGGGGCTTGTCCCAGCACATTCCACTCTAATTTACAACCTCAGAACACTACCTCCAGGAAGATTCTGTTGCCCTAGTAACAAGAGTTGAGAACGTAATAATGCTGCCGCCTTGTGGCTGTTTCCCACAACAGCAGCTTTAAACCCAGTGCTAATGGTTGCTTAATAGTCACAACGACTGCAGGGGTCTAAATGACACCTGCCCTCAAAAAGTGCCCTTGGGTAGGGAATAGGCAAGAAAATTCAACACATGAGAAATTTTTCAAAAAGTGAATATGAAGAGAGAAGTTGTACTCACACTTTAACAAAAAAAGGAAAAGAAGAAAAAGGATATGCCTAAAGATCAGTATAAGGAATTATTCGCCACATGCGTATCCAACCTCCATAAAGGTTTCAGCTCACAACAGACAAATGGCCATCAGCAAAAGTCTACAAACTATAAATGCTGAAGGTGTTTTAGAGAAATGTGTAGCTTCTATCTGCTGCTGGGATGTAAAGTGGTAACAGCACTAACGCAAACTGAATGGAGCGGCTTGAAAAGGTAGAAATTGAGCTACCATATGATGCGGCAGGGCACCTCTCGGGCTTATAACCTAAGACCACCAGAATCGGAAAGACACAGGCAGTCAAATGTGCACTGCAGCAATACTGAAATAGCCAAGACATGGAAGCAAAAAAAGGTCCATAAACAGATGAATGGACAGAGAAGAAGTGGTATATGGACAGAATGGAATAGTAGCCTCGGGAAAAAATTGAACAATGCCGTTTTCAGGACTACAGTAGAGCCTAGAAATAATAATATAAGGTTAAGTAAGTCAAAAGGGTATGACAAATATCCTATGATATCATTTATACATGTTATCCTAAGATTGCTACCAATGAACATATTTCCACAGAAAAAGACACTCACAGACTTATGAAATAAACTAATGGTTAGCCAAAATGAAAGGGGGGAGGATGGGTAAATTAGGACTATGGGATTAACATAAATATACTAATGTATGTTACATGCATATAAACATATAACAGATAAACTATATGAATTATATAATCACCAATACCTTTAAAATATACATTCTGTATTCACATACATGGTAACAGAATCCGAAGATGAACGGACATATGTAGGAATCATTGAGCAGATTCTGTACAGCCAGACAATCAAAAAACTCTAATCAAATTTACTCCAAAAAGAAATAGAATTAAATTTAAAAAACAAACATAAGTAAGGAGACATAAACTTCTGGGGGCTCGTCCCAGCACATTCCACTCTAATTTACAACCACGGAACACTACCTCCAGAAAGAGTCTGTTGCCCTAGTAACAAGAGATGAGAACGTAATAATGCTGCCGCCTTGTGGCTGTTTCCCACAACAGCAGCATTAAACCCAGTGCTAATGGTTGCTTAATAGTCACAAGGACTGCAGGGCTCTAAATGACACCTGCCCTGAAAAATGCCCTGGGGTAGGGAATAGGCAAGAAAATTCAACACATGAGAAATTTTTCAAGAAGTCAATAAGAGGAGGGAAGTTGTACTCACTCTTTAAAAAAAAAGAAAAAGAAAAAAAAGGACATGCCTAAAGCTCAGTATAAGGAATTATTAGACACATGCAAATTCAAATTCAAAAAGGTTTCAGCTCACACCAGTCATTTCCATCAGCAAAATGTCTATAAACTAAAAATGCTGAAGGGGTTTTAGAGAACTGTGTACCTTCTAGCTGCTGGTGGGATGTAAAGTGGTAACAGCACTAACGCAAACTGAATGGAGCTGCTTGAAAAGATAAAAATTGAGCTACCATATGATGCGGCAGGTCACCTTTTGGGCCTATAACCTAAGACCACCTGAATCGGAAAGACACAGGCAGGCAAATGAGCACTGCAGCAATATTGAAATAGCCAAGACATGGAAGCAGAAAAAAGGTTCATAAACAGATGAATGGACAAAGAAGAAGTGGTATACGTACCAAATAGAATAGTAGCCTCGGGAAAAAAATGAACAATGCCGTTTTCAGGACTACAGTTGAGCCTAGAAATAATCATATAAGCTTAAGTAACTCAAAAGTGTACGACAAATATCCTATGATATCATTTATACGTGTTATCCTAAGATTGCTAGCAATGAACATATTTCCACAGAAAAAGACACTCACAGACTTATGAAATAAACTAATGGTTAGCCAAAATGAAAGGTGGGAGGATGGGTTAACTAGGACTATAGGGTTAACATACATATACTAATGTATGTTAAGTGTATAAAAACATATAACAGATAAACTGTATGAATTATATAATCACCAATACCTTTAAAATATACATTTTGTAATCACATACATGGTAACAGGACCCGAGGATGAACAGATATATGTATGAATCATTGAGCAGATTCTGTACAGCCAGGCAATCAAAACACTAAAATCAAATTTACTCCGATAAGAAATAGAAATTAAATTTAAAAAACAAACGTAAGTAAGGAGACATAAACTTCTGGAGGCTTGTCCCAGCACATTCCACTCTAATTTACAACCTCGGAACACTACCTCCAGGAAGACTCTGTTGCCATAGTAACAAGAGTTGAGAACGTAATAATGCTGCCGCCTTGTGGCTGTTTCCCACAACAGCAGCTTTAAACCCAGTGCTAATGGTTGCTTAATAGTCAAAACGACTGCAGGGGTCTAAATGACACCTGCCCTCAAAAAATGCCCTGGGGTAGGGAATACGCAAGAAAATTCAACACATGAGAAATTTTTCAAAAAGTGAATATGAAGAGGGAAGTTGTACTCACACTTTAACAAAAAAAGGAAAAGAAGAAAAAGGATATGCCTAAAGATCAGTATAAGGAATTATTCGCCACATGCGTATCCAACCTCCAAAAAGCTTTCAGCTCACACCAGTCAAATGGCCATCAGCAAAAAGTCTACAAACTATAAATGCTGAAGGGGTTTTAGAGAAATGTATACCTTCTATCTGCTGCTGGGATGTAAAGTGGTAACAGCACTAACGCAAACTGAATGGAGCTGCTTGAAAAGGTAAAAATTGAGCTACCATATGATGCGGCAGGTCACCTTTTGGGCCTATAACCTAAGACCACCTGAATCGGAAACACACAGGCAGGCAAATGTGCACTGCAGCAATATTGAAATAGCCAAGACATGGAAGCAGAAAAAAGGTTCATAAACAGATGAATGGACAAAGAAGAAGTGGTATACGTACCAAATAGAATAGTAGCCTCGGGAAAAAAATGAACAATGCCGTTTTCAGGACTACAGTTGAGCCTAGAAATAATCATATAAGGTTAAGTAACTCAAAAGGGTACGACAAATAACCTATGATAACATTTATACATGTTATCCTAAGATAGCTACCAATGAACATATTTCCACAGAAAAAGACACTCACAGACTTATGAAATAAACTAATGGTTAGACAAAATGAAAGGTGGGAGGATGGGTAAATTAGGACTATGGGGTTAACATACATATACTAATGTATGTTAAGTGTATAACAACATATAACAGATAAACTGTATGAATTATATAATCACCAATACCTTTAAAATATACATTCTGTAATCACATACATGGTAACAGAATCCGAAGATGAACAGACATATGTAGGAATCATTGAGCAGTTTCTGTACAGCCAGACAATCAAAACACTCTAATCAAATTTACTCCGATAAGAAATAGAAATTAAATTTAAAAAACAAACCTAAGTAAGGAGACATAAACTTCTGGGGGCTTGTCCCAGCACATTCCACTCTAATTTACAACCTCGGAACACTACCTCCAGGAAGATTCTGTTGCCCTAGTAACAAGAGATGAGAACGTAATAATGCTGCCGCCTTGTGGCTCTTTCCCACAACAGCAGCTTTAAACCCAGTGCTAATGGTTGCTTAATAGTCACATGGACTGCAGGGCTCTAAATGACACCTGCCCTGAAAAATGCCCTGGGGTAGGGAATAGGCAAGAATATTCAACACATGAGAAATTTTTCAAGAAATCAATAAGAGGAGGGAAGTTGTACTCACTCTTTAAAAAAAAGGAAAAGAGAAAAAAGGACATGCCTAAAGCTCAGTAGAATGAATTATTAGACACATGCAAATTCAAATGGAAAAAGGTTTCAGCTCACACCAATCGTTTCCATCAGCAAAATGTCTACAAACTATAAATGCTGAAGGGGTTTTAGAGAACTGTGTACCTTCTAGCTGCTGGTGGGATGTAAAGTGGTAACAGCACTAACACAAACTGAATGGAGCTGCTTGAAAAGATAAAAATTGAGCTACCATATGATGCGGCAGGTCACCTTTTGGGCCTATAACCTAAGACCACCTGAATCGGAAAGACACAGGCAGGCAAATGAGCACTGCAGCAATATTGAAATACCCAAGACATGGAAGCAGAAAAAAGGTTCATAAACAGATGAATGGACAAAGAAGAAGTGGTATAGGTACCAAATAGAATAGTAGCCTCGGGAAAAAAATGAACAATGCCGTTTTCAGGACTACAGTTGAGCCTAGAAATAATCATATAAGCTTAAGTAACTCAAAAGGGTACGACAAATATCCTATGATAACATTTATACATGTTATCCTAAGATTGCTACCAATGAACATATTTCCACAGAAAAAGACACTCACAGACTTATGAAATAAACTAATGGTTAGCCAAAATGAAAGGTGGGAGGATGGGTTAACTAGGACTATGGGGTTAACATACATATACTAATGTATGTTAAGTGTATAAAAACATATAACAGATAAACTGTATGAATTATATAATCACCAATACCTTTAAAATATACATTTTGTAATCACATACATGGTAACAGGATCCGAGGATGAACAGACATATGTATGAATCATTGAGCAGATTCTGTACAGCCAGGCAATCAAAACACTAAAATCAAATTTACTCCGATAAGAAATAGAAATTAAATTTAAAAAACAAACATAAGTAAGGAGACATAAACTTCTGGAGGCTTGTCCCAGCACATTCCACTCTAATTTACAACCTCGGAACACTACCTCCAGGAAGACTCTGTTGCCATAGTAACAAGAGTTGAGAACGTAATAATGCTGCCGCCTTGTGGCTGTTTCCCACAACAGCAGCTTTAAACCCAGTGCTAATGGTTGCTTAATAGTCAAAACGACTGCAGGGGTCTAAATGACACCTGCCCTCAAAAAATGCCCTGGGGTAGGGAATACGCAAGAAAATTCAACACATGAGAAATTTTTCAAAAAGTGAATATGAAGAGGGAAGTTGTACTCACACTTTAACAAAAAAAGGAAAAGAAGAAAAAGGATATGCCTAAAGATCAGTATAAGGAATTATTCGCCACATGCGTATCGAACCTCCATAAAGGTTTCAGCTCACACCAGTCAAATGGCCATCAGCAAAAAGTCTACAAACTATAAATGCTGAAGGGGTTTTAGAGAAATGTATACCTTCTATCTGCTGCTGGGATGTAAAGTGGTAACAGCACTAACGCAAACTGAATGGAGCTGCTTGAAAAGGTAAAAATTGAGCTACCATATGATGCGGCAGGTCACCTTTTGGGCCTATAACCTAAGACCACCTGAATCGGAAAGACACAGGCAGGCAAATGAGCACTGCAGCAATATTGAAATAGCCAAGACATGGAAGCAGAAAAAAGCTTCATAAACAGATAAATGGACAAAGAAGAAGTGGTATACGTACCAAATAGAATAGTAGCCTCGGGAAAAAAATGAACAATGCCGTTTTCAGGACTACAGTTGAGCCTAGAAATAATCATATAAGGTTAAGTAACTCAAAAGGGTACGACAAATATCCTATGATAACATTTATACATGTTATCCTAAGATAGCTACCAATGAACATATTTCCACAGAAAAAGACACTCACAGACTTATGAAATAAACTAATGGTTAGACAAAATGAAAGGTGGGAGGATGGGTAAACTAGGACTATGGGGTTAACATACATATACTAATGTATGTTAAGTGTATAAAAACATATAACAGATAAACTGTATGAATTATATAATCACCAATACCTTTAAAATATACATTCTGTAATCACATACATGGAAACAGAATCCGAAGATGAACAGACATATGTAGGAATCATTGAGCAGTTTCTGTACAGCCAGACAATCAAAACACTCTAATCAAATTTACTCAGATAAGAAATAGAAATTAAATTTAAAAAACAAACCTAAGTAAGGAGACATAAACTTCTGGGGGCTTGTCCCAGCACATTCCACTCTAATTTACAACCTCGGAACACTACCTCCAGGAAGATTCTGTTGCCCTAGTAACAAGAGATGAGAACGTAATAATGCTGCCGCCTTGTGGCTCTTTCCCACAACAGCAGCTTTAAACCCAGTGCTAATGGTTGCTTAATAGTCACCTGGACTGCAGGTTTCTAAATGACACCTGCCCTGAAAAATGCCCTGGGGTAAGGAATAGGCAAGAATATTCAACACATGAGAAATTTTTCAAGAAATCAATAAGAGGAGGGAAGTTGTACTCACTCTTTAAAAAAAAAGGAAAAGAAAAAAAAGGACATGCCTAAAGCTCAGTAGAATGAATTATTAGACACATGCAAATTCAAATGGAAAAAGGTTTCAGCTCACACCAATCGTTTCCATCAGCAAAATGTCTACAAACTATAAATGCTGAAGGGGTTTTAGAGAACTGTGTACCTTCTAGCTGCTGGTGGGATGTAAAGTGGTAACAGCACTAACACAAACTGAATGGAGCTGCTTGAAAAGATAAAAATTGAGCTACCATATGATGCGGCAGGTCACCTTTTGGGCCTATAACCTAAGACCACCTGAATCGGAAAGACACAGGCAGGCAAATGAGCACTGCAGCAATATTGAAATAGCCAAGACATGGAAGCAGAAAAAAGGTTCATAAACAGATGAATGGACAAAGAAGAAGTGGTATACGTACCAAATAGAATAGTAGCCTCGGGAAAAAAATGAACAATGCCGTTTTCAGGACTACAGTTGAGCCTAGAAATAATCATATAAGCTTAAGTAACTCAAAAGGGTACGACAAATATCCTATGATAACATTTATACATGTTATCCTAAGATTGCTACCAATGAACATATTTCCACAGAAAAAGACACTCACAGACTTATCAAATAAACTAATGGTTAGCCAAAATGAAAGGTGGGAGGATGGGTTAACTAGGACTATGGGGTTAACATACATATACTAATGTATGTTAAGTGTATAAAAACATATAACAGATAAACTGTATGAATTATATAATCACCAATACCTTTAAAATATACATTTTGTAATCAGATACATGGTAACAGGACCCGAGGATGAACAGACATATGTATGAATCATTCAGCAGATTCTGTACAGCCAGGCAATCAAAACACTAAAATCAAATTTACTCCGATAAGAAATAGAAATTAAATTTAAAAAACAAACATAAGTAAGGAGACATAAACTTCTGGAGGCTTGTCCCAGCACATTCCACTCTAATTTACAACCTCGGAACACTACCTCCAGGAAGACTCTGTTGCCATAGTAACAAGAGTTGAGAACGTAATAATGCTGCCGCCTTGTGGCTGTTTCCCACAACAGCAGCTTTAAACCCAGTGCTAATGGTTGCTTAATAGTCAAAACGACTGCAGGGGTCTAAATGACACCTGCCCTCAAAAAATGCCCTGGGGTAGGGAATACGCAAGAAAATTCAACACATGAGAAATTTTTCAAAAAGTGAATATGAAGAGGGAAGTTGTACTCACACTTTAACAAAAAAAGGAATAGAAGAAAAAGGATATGCCTAAAGATCAGTATAAGGAATTATTCGCCACATGCGTATCCAACCTCCATAAAGGTTTCAGCTCATACCAGTCAAATGGCCATCAGCAAAAAGTCTACAAACTATAAATGCTGAAGGGGTTTTAGAGAAATGTATACCTTCTATCTGCTGCTGGGATGTAAAGTGGTAACAGCACTAACGCAAACTGAATGGAGCTGCTTGAAAAGGTAAAAATTGAGCTACCATATGATGCGGCAGGTCACCTTTTGGGCCTATAACCTAAGACCACCTGAATCGGAAAGACACAGGCAGGCAAATGAGCACTGCAGCAATATTGAAATAGCCAAGACATGGAAGCAGAAAAAAGGTTCATAAACAGATGAATGGACAAAGAAGAAGTGGTATACGTACCAAATAGAATAGTAGCCTCGGGAGAAAAATGAACAATGCCGTTTTCAGGACTACAGTTGAGCCTAGAAATAATCATATAACGTTAAGTAACTCAAAAGGGTACGACAAATATCCTATGATAACATTTATACATGTTATCCTAAGATAGCTACCAATGAACATATTTCCACAGAAAAAGACACTCACAGACTTATGAAATAAACTAATGGTTAGACAAAATGAAAGGTGGGAGGATGGGTAAACTAGGACTATGGGGTTAACATACATATACTAATGTATGTTAAGTGTATAAAAACATATAACAGATAAACTGTATGAATTATATAATCACCAATACCTTTAAAATATACATTCTGTAATCACATACATGGTAACAGAATCCGAAGATTAACAGACATATGTGGGAATCATTGAGCAGTTTCTGTACAGCCAGACAATCAAAACACTCTAATCAAATTTACTCAGATAAGAAATAGAAATTAAATTTAAAAAACAAACCTAAGTAAGGAGACATAAACTTCTGGGGGCTTGTCCCAGCACATTCCACTCTAATTTACAACCTCGGAACACTACCTCCAGGAAGATTCTGTTGCCCTAGTAACAAGAGATGAGAACGTAATAATGCTGCCACCTTGTGGCTCTTTCCCACAACAGCAGCTTTAAACCCAGTGCTAATGGTTGCTTAATAGTCACATGGACTGCAGGGCTCTAAATGACACCTGCCCTGAAAAATGCCCTGGGGTAGGGAATAGACAATAATATTCAACACATGAGAAATTTTTCAAGAAGTCAATAAGAGGAGGGAAGTTGTACTCACTCTTTAAAAAAAAAGGAAAAGAAAAAAAAGGACATGCCTAAATCTCAGTAGAATGAATTATTAGACACATGCAAATTCAAATTCAAAAAGGTTTCAGCTCACAACAGTCGTTTCCATCAGCAAAATGTCTACAAACTATAAATGCTGAAGGGGTTTTAGAGAACTGTGTACCTTCTAGCTGCTGGTGGGATGTAAAGTGGTAACAGCATTAACACAAACTGAATGGAGCTGCTTGAAAAGATAAAAATTGAGCTACCATATGATGCGGCAGGTCACCTTTTGGGCCTATAACCTAAGACCACCTGAATGGGAAAGACACAGGCAGGCAAATGAGCACTGCAGCAATATTGAAATAGCCAAGACATGGAAGCAGAAAAAAGGTTCATAAACAGATGAATGGACAAAGAAGAAGTGGTATACGTACCAAATAGAATAGTAGCCTCGGGAAAAAAATGAACAATGCCGTTTTCAGGACTACAGTTGAGCCTAGAAATAATCATATAACGTTAAGTAACTCAAAAGGGTACGACAAATATCCTATGAAAACATTTATACATGTTATCCTAAGATTGCTACCAATGAACATATTTCCACAGAAAAAGACACTCACAGACTTATCAAATAAACTAATGGTTAGCCAAAATGAAAGGTGGGAGGATGGGTAAATTAGGACTATGGGGTTAACATACATATAGTAATGTATGTTAAGTGTATAAAAACATATAACAGATAAACTGTATGAATTATATAATCACCAATACCTTTAAAATATACATTTTGTAATCACATACATGGTAACAGGACCCGAAGATGAACAGACATATGTATGAATCATTGAGCAGATTCTGTACAGCCAGGCAATCAAAACACTCTAATCAAATTTACTCTGATAAGAAATAGAAATTAAATTTAAAAAACAAACATAAGTAAGGAGACATAAACTTCTGGGGGCTTGTCCCAGCACATTCCACTCTAATTTACAACCTCGGAACACTACCTCCAGGAAGACTCTGTTGCCGTAGTAACAAGAGTTGAGAACGTAATAATGCTGCGGCCTTGTGGCTGTTTCCCACAACAGCAGCTTTAAACCCAGTACTAATGGTTGCTTAATAGTCACAAGGACTGCAGGGCTCTAAATGACACCTGCCCTGAAAAATGCCCTGGGGTAGGGAATAGGCAAGAAAATTCAACACATGAGAAATTTTTCAAGAAGTCAATAAGAGGAGGGAAGTTGTACTCACTCTTTAAAAAAAAGGAAAAGAAAAAAAAGGACATGCCTAAAGCTCAGCATAAGGAATTATTAGACACATGCAAATTCAAATTCAAAAAGGTTTCAGCTCACACCAGTCATTTCCATCAGCAAAATGTCTATAAACTATAAATGCTGAAGGGGTTTTAGAGAACTGTGTACCTTCTAGCTGCTGGTGGGATGTAAAGTGGTAACAGCACTAACGCAAACTGAATGGAGCTTCTTGAAAAGGTAAAAATTGAGCTACCATATGATGCAGCAGGTCACCCTTTGGGCCTATAACCTAAGACCACCTGAATCGGAAAGACACAGGCAGGCAAATGAGCACTGCAGCAATATTGAAATAGCCAAGACATGGAAGCAGAAAAAAGGTTCATAAACAGATGAATGGACAAAGAAGAAGTAGTATACGTACCAAATAGAATAGTAGCCTGGGGAAAAAAATGAACAACGCCGTTTTCAGGACTACAGTTGAGCCTAGAAATAATCATATAAGGTTAACTAACTCAAAAGGGTACGACAAAGATCCTATGATAATATTTATACATGTTATCCTAAGATTGCTACCAATGAACATATTTCCACAGAAAAAGACACTCACAGACTTATGAAATAAACTAATGGTTAGCAAAATGAAAGGTGGGAGGATGGGTAAATTAGGACTATGGGGTTAACATACATATACTAATGTATGTTAAGTGTATAACAACATATAACAGATAAACTGTATGAATTATATAATCACCAATACCTTTAAAATATACATTTTGTAATCACATACATGGTAACAGGACCCGAAGATGAACAGACATATGTATGAATCATTGAGCAGATCCTGTACAGCCAGGCAATCAAAACACTCTAATCAAATTTACGCTGATAAGAAATAGAAATGAAATTTAAAAAACAAACATAGGTAAGGAGACATAAACTTCTGGGGGCTTGTCCCAGCACATTCCACTCTAATTTACAACCTCAGAACACTACCTCCAGGAAGATTCTGTTGCCCTAGTAACAAGAGTTGAGAACGTAATAATGCTGCCGCCTTGTGGCTGTTTCCCACAACAGCAGCTTTAAACCCAGTGCTAATGGTTGCTTAATAGTCACAACGACTGCAGGGGTCTAAATGACACCTGCCCTCAAAAAGTGCCCTTGGGTAGGGAATAGGCAAGAAAATTCAACACATGAGAAATTTTTCAAAAAGTGAATATGAAGAGAGAAGTTGTACTCACACTTTAACAAAAAAAGGAAAAGAAGAAAAAGGATATGCCTAAAGATCAGTATAAGGAATTATTCGCCACATGCGTATCCAACCTCCATAAAGGTTTCAGCTCACAACAGACAAATGGCCATCAGCAAAAGTCTACAAACTATAAATGTTGAAGGTGTTTTAGAGAAATGTGTAGCTTCTATCTGCTGCTGGGATGTAAAGTGGTAACAGCACTAACGCAAACTGAATGGAGCCGCTTGAAAAGGTAGAAATTGAGCTACCATATGATGCGGCAGGGCACCTCTCGGGCTTATAACCTAAGACCACCAGAATCGGAAAGACACAGGCAGTCAAATGTGCACTGCAGCAATACTGAAATAGCCAAGACATGGAAGCAAAAAAAGGTCCATAAACAGATGAATGGACAGAGAAGAAGTGGTATATGGACAGAATGGAATAGTAGCCTCGGGAAAAAAATGAACAATGCCGTTTTCAGGACTACAGTAGAGCCTAGAAATAATAATATAAGGTTAAGTAAGTCAAAAGGGTATGACAAATATCCTATGATATCATTTATACATGTTATCCTAAGATTGCTACCAATGAACATATTTCCACAGAAAAAGACACTCACAGACTTATGAAATAAACTAATGCTTAGCCAAAATGAAAGGGGGGAGGATGGGTAAATTAGGACTATGGGATTAACATAAATATACTAATGTATGTTACATGCATATAAACATATAACAGATAAACTATATGAATTATATAATCACCAATACCTTTAAAATATACATTCTGTATTCACATACATGGTAACAGAATCCGAAGATGAACAGACATATGTAGGAATCATTGAGCAGATTCTGTACAGCCAGACAATCAAAAAACTCTAATCAAATTTACTCCAAAAAGAAATAGAATTAAATTTAAAAAACAAACATAAGTAAGGAGACATAAACTTCTGGGGGCTCGTCCCAGCACATTCCACTCTAATTTACAACCACGGAACACTACCTCCAGGAAGAGTCTGTTGCCCTAGTAACAAGAGATGAGAACGTAATAATGCTGCCGCCTTGTGGCTGTTTCCCACAACAGCAGCATTAAACCCAGTGCTAATGGTTGCTTAATAGTCACAAGGACTGCAGGGCTCTAAATGACACCTGCCCTGAAAAATGCCCTGGGGTAGGGAATAGGCAAGAAAATTCAACACATGAGAAATTTTTCAAGAAGTCAATAAGAGGAGGGAAGTTGTACTCACTCTTTAAAAAAAAAGAAAAAGAAAAAAAAGGACATGCCTAAAGCTCAGTATAAGGAATTATTAGACACATGCAAATTCAAATTCAAAAAGGTTTCAGCTCACACCAGTCATTTCCATCAGCAAAATGTCTATAAACTAAAAATGCTGAAGGGGTTTTAGAGAACTGTGTACCTTCTAGCTGCTGGTGGGATGTAAAGTGGTAACAGCACTAACGCAAACTGAATGGAGCTGCTTGAAAAGATAAAAATTGAGCTACCATATGATGCGGCAGGTCACCTTTTGGGCCTATAACCTAAGACCACCTGAATCGGAAAGACACAGGCAGGCAAATGAGCACTGCAGCAATATTGAAATAGCCAAGACATGGAAGCAGAAAAAAGGTTCATAAACAGATGAATGGACAAAGAAGAAGTGGTATACGTACCAAATAGAATAGTAGCCTCGGGAAAAAAATGAACAATGCCGTTTTCAGGACTACTGTTGAGCCTAGAAATAATCATATAAGCTTAAGTAACTCAAAAGGGTACGACAAATATCCTATGATATCATTTATACGTGTTATCCTAAGATTGCTACCAATGAACATATTTCCACAGAAAAAGACACTCACAGACTTATGAAATAAACTAATGGTTAGCCAAAATGAAAGGTGGGAGGATGGGTTAACTAGGACTATAGGGTTAACATACATATACTAATGTATGTTAAGTGTATAAAAACATATAACAGATAAACTGTATGAATTATATAATCACCAATACCTTTAAAATATACATTTTGTAATCACATACATGGTAACAGGACCCGAGGATGAACAGATATATGTATGAATCATTGAGCAGATTCTGTACAGCCAGGCAATCAAAACACTAAAATCAAATTTACTCCGATAAGAAATAGAAATTAAATTTAAAAAACAAACATAAGTAAGGAGACATAAACTTCTGGAGGCTTGTCCCAGCACATTCCACTCTAATTTACAACCTCGGAACACTACCTCCAGGAAGACTCTGTTGCCATAGTAACAAGAGTTGAGAACGTAATAATGCTGCCGCCTTGTGGCTGTTTCCCACAACAGCAGCTTTAAACCCAGTGCTAATGGTTGCTTAATAGTCAAAACGACTGCAGGGGTCTAAATGACACCTGCCCTCAAAAAATGCCCTGGGGTAGGGAATACGCAAGAAAATTCAACACATGAGAAATTTTTCAAAAAGTGAATATGAAGAGGGAAGTTGTACTCACACTTTAACAAAAAAAGGAAAAGAAGAAAAAGGATATGCCTAAAGATCAGTATAAGGAATTATTCGCCACATGCGTATCCAACCTCCAAAAAGGTTTCAGCTCACACCAGTCAAATGGCCTTCAGCAAAAAGTCTACAAACTATAAATGCTGAAGGGGTTTTAAAGAAATGTATACCTTCTATCTGCTGCTGGGATGTAAAGTGGTAACAGCACTAACGCAAGCTGAATGGAGCTGCTTGAAAAGGTAAAAATTGAGCTACCATATGATGCGGCAGGTCACCTTTTGGGCCTATAACCTAAGACCACCTGAATCGGAAAGACACAGGCAGGCAAATGTGCACTGCAGCAATATTGAAATAGCCAAGACATGGAAGCAGAAAAAAGGTTCATAAACAGATGAATGGACAAAGAAGAAGTGGTATACGTACCAAATAGAATAGTAGCCTCGGGAAAAAAATGAACAATGCCGTTTTCAGGACTACAGTTGAGCCTAGAAATAATCATATAAGGTTAAGTAACTCAAAAGGGTACGACAAATAACCTATGATAACATTTATACATGTTATCCTAAGATAGCTACCAATGAACATATTTCCACAGAAAAAGACACTCACAGACTTATGAAATAAACTAATGGTTAGACAAAATGAAAGGTGGGAGGACGGGTAAATTAGGACTATGGGGTTAACATACATATACTAATGTATGTTAAGTGTATAAAAACATATAACAGATAAACTGTATGAATTATATAATCACCAATACCTTTAAAATATACATTCTGTAATAACATACATGGTAACAGAATCCGAAGATGAACAGACATATGTAGGAATCATTGAGCAGTTTCTGTACAGCCAGACAATCAAAACACTCTAATCAAATTTACTCCGATAAGAAATAGAAATTAAATTTAAAAAACAAACCTAAGTAAGGAGACATAAACTTCTGGGGGCTTGTCCCAGCACATTCCACTCTAATTTACAACCTCGGAACACTACCTCCAGGAAGATTCTGTTGCCCTAGTAACAAGAGATGAGAACGTAATAATGCTGCCGCCTTGTGGCTCTTTCCCACAACAGCAGATTTAAACCCATTGCTAATGGTTGCTTAATAGTCACCTGGACTGCAGGTTTCTAAATGACACCTGCCCTGAAAAATGCCCTGGGGTAAGGAATAGGCAAGAATATTCAACACATGAGAAATTTTTCAAGAAGTCAATAAGAGGAGGGAAGTTGTACTCACTCTTTAAAAAAAAAGGAAAAGAAAAAAAAGGACATGCCTAAAGCTCAGTAGAATGAATTATTAGACACATGCAAATTCAAATGGAAAAAGGTTTCAGCTCACACCAATCGTTTCCATCAGCAAAATGTCTACAAACTATAAATGCTGAAGGGGTTTTAGAGAACTGTGTACCTTCTAGCTGCTGGTGGGATGTAAAGTGGTAACAGCACTAACAGAAACTGAATGGAGCTGCTTGAAAAGATAAAAATTGAGCTACCATATGATGCGGCAGGTCACCTTTTGGGCCTATAACCTAAGACCACCTGAATCGGAAAGACACAGGCAGGCAAATGAGCACTGCAGCAATATTGAAATAGCCAAGACATGGAAGCAGAAAAAAGGTTCATAAACAGATGAATGGACAAAGAAGAAGTGGTATACGTACCAAATAGAATAGTAGCCTCGGGAAAAAAATGAACAATGCCGTTTTCAGGACTACAGTTGAGCCTAGAAATAATCATATAAGGTTAAGTAACTCAAAAGGGTACGACAAATATCCTATGATAACATTTATACATGTTATCCTAAGATAGCTACCAATGAACATATTTCCACAGAAAAAGACACTCACAGACTTATGAAATAAACTAATGGTTAGACAAAATGAAAGGTGGGAGGATGGGTAAACTAGGACTATGGGGTTAACATACATATACTAATGTATGTTAAGTGTATAAAAACATATAACAGATAAACTGTATGAATTATATAATCACCAATACCTTTAAAATATACATTCTGTAATCACATACATGGTAACAGAATCCGAAGATTAACAGACATATGTAGGAATCATTGAGCAGTTTCTGTACAGCCAGACAATCAAAACACTCTAATCAAATTTACTCAGATAAGAAATAGAAATTAAATTTAAAAAACAAACCTAAGTAAGGAGACATAAACTTCTGGGGGCTTGTCCCAGCACATTCCACTCTAATTTACAACCTCGGAACACTACCTCCAGGAAGATTCTGTTGCCCTAGTAACAAGAGATGAGAACGTAATAATGCTGCCGCCTTCTGGCTCTTTCCCACAACAGCAGCTTTAAACCCAGTGCTAATGGTTGCTTAATAGTCACATGGACTGCAGGGCTCTAAATGACACCTGCCCTGAAAAATGCCCTGGGGTAGGGAATAGGCAACAATATTCAACACATGAGAAATTTTTCAAGAAGTCAATAAGAGGAGGGAAGTTGTACTCACTCTTTAAAAAAAAAGGAAAAGAAAAAAAAGGACATGCCTAAATCTCAGTAGAATGAATTATTAGACACATGCAAATTCAAATTCAAAAAGGTTTCAGCTCACAACAGTCGTTTCCATCAGAAAAATGTCTACAAACTATAAATGCTGAAGGGGTTTTAGAGAACTGTGTACCTTCTAGCTGCTGGTGGGATGTAAAGTGGTAACAGCATTAACACAAACTGAATGGAGCTGCTTGAAAAGATAAAAATTGAGCTACCATATGATGCGGCAGGTCACCTTTTGGGCCTATAACCTAAGACCACCTGAATGGGAAAGACACAGGCAGGCAAATGAGCACTGCAGCAATATTGAAATAGCCAAGACATGGAAGCAGAAAAAAGGTTCATAAACAGATGAATGGACAAAGAAGAAGTGGTATACGTACCAAATAGAATAGTAGCCTCGGGAAAAAAATGAACAATGCCGTTTTCAGGACTACAGTTGAGCCTAGAAATAATCATATAACGTTAAGTAACTCAAAAGGGTACGACAAATATCCTATGAAAACATTTATACATGTTATCCTAAGATTGCTACCAATGAACATATTTCCACAGAAAAAGACACTCACAGACTTATCAAATAAACTAATGGTTAGCCAAAATGAAAGGTGGGAGGATGGGTAAATTAGGACTATGGGGTTAACATACATATAGTAATGTATGTTAAGTGTATAAAAACATATAACAGATAAACTGTATGAATTATATAATCACCAATACCTTTAAAATATACATTTTGTAATCACATACATGGTAACAGGACCCGAAGATGAACAGACATATGTATGAATCATTGAGCAGATTCTGTACAGCCAGGCAATCAAAACACTCTAATCAAATTTACTCTGATAAGAAATAGAAATTAAATTTAAAAAACAAACATAAGTAAGGAGACATAAACTTCTGGGGGCTTGTCCCAGCACATTCCACTCTAATTTACAACCTCGGAACACTACCTCCAGGAAGACTCTGTTGCCGTAGTAACAAGAGTTGAGAACGTAATAATGCTGCGGCCTTGTGGCTGTTTCCCACAACAGCAGCTTTAAACCCAGTACTAATGGTTGCTTAATAGTCACAAGGACTGCAGGGCTCTAAATGACACCTGCCCTGAAAAATGCCCTGGGGTAGGGAATAGGCAAGAAAATTCAACACATGAGAAATTTTTCAAGAAGTCAATAAGAGGAGGGAAGTTGTACTCACTCTTTAAAAAAAAGGAAAAGAAAAAAAAGGACATGCCTAAAGCTCAGCATAAGGAATTATTAGACACATGCAAATTCAAATTCAAAAAGGTTTCAGCTCACACCAGTCATTTCCATCAGCAAAATGTCTATAAACTATAAATGCTGAAGGGGTTTTAGAGAACTGTGTACCTTCTAGCTGCTGGTGGGATGTAAAGTGGTAACAGCACTAACGCAAACTGAATGGAGCTTCTTGAAAAGGTAAAAATTGAGCTACCATATGATGCAGCAGGTCACCCTTTGGGCCTATAACCTAAGACCACCTGAATCGGAAAGACACAGGCAGGCAAATGAGCACTGCAGCAATATTGAAATAGCCAAGACATGGAAGCAGAAAAAAGGTTCATAAACAGATGAATGGACAAAGAAGAAGTAGTATACGTACCAAATAGAATAGTAGCCTGGGGAAAAAAATGAACAACGCCGTTTTCAGGACTACAGTTGAGCCTAGAAATAATCATATAAGGTTAACTAACTCAAAAGGGTACGACAAAGATCCTATGATAATATTTATACATGTTATCCTAAGATTGCTACCAATGAACATATTTCCACAGAAAAAGACACTCACAGACTTATGAAATAAACTAATGGTTAGCAAAATGAAAGGTGGGAGGATGGGTAAATTAGGACTATGGGGTTAACATACATATACTAATGTATGTTAAGTGTATAACAACATATAACAGATAAACTGTATGAATTATATAATCACCAATACCTTTAAAATATACATTTTGTAATCACATACATGGTAACAGGACCCGAAGATGAACAGACATATGTATGAATCATTGAGCAGATCCTGTACAGCCAGGCAATCAAAACACTCTAATCAAATTTACGCTGATAAGAAATAGAAATGAAATTTAAAAAACAAACATAGGTAAGGAGACATAAACTTCTGGGGGCTTGTCCCAGCACATTCCACTCTAATTTACAACCTCAGAACACTACCTCCAGGAAGATTCTGTTGCCCTAGTAACAAGAGTTGAGAACGTAATAATGCTGCCGCCTTGTGGCTGTTTCCCACAACAGCAGCTTTAAACCCAGTGCTAATGGTTGCTTAATAGTCACAACGACTGCAGGGGTCTAAATGACACCTGCCCTCAAAAAGTGCCCTTGGGTAGGGAATAGGCAAGAAAATTCAACACATGAGAAATTTTTCAAAAAGTGAATATGAAGAGAGAAGTTGTACTCACACTTTAACAAAAAAAGGAAAAGAAGAAAAAGGATATGCCTAAAGATCAGTATAAGGAATTATTCGCCACATGCGTATCCAACCTCCATAAAGGTTTCAGCTCACAACAGACAAATGGCCATCAGCAAAAGTCTACAAACTATAAATGCTGAAGGTGTTTTAGAGAAATGTGTAGCTTCTATCTGCTGCTGGGATGTAAAGTGGTAACAGCACTAACGCAAACTGAATGGAGCCGCTTGAAAAGGTAGAAATTGAGCTACCATATGATGCGGCAGGGCACCTCTCGGGCTTATAACCTAAGACCACCAGAATCGGAAAGACACAGGCAGTCAAATGTGCACTGCAGCAATACTGAAATAGCCAAGACATGGAAGCAAAAAAAGGTCCATAAACAGATGAATGGACAGAGAAGAAGTGGTATATGGACAGAATGGAATAGTAGCCTCGGGAAAAAAATGAACAATGCCGTTTTCAGGACTACAGTAGAGCCTAGAAATAATAATATAAGGTTAAGTAAGTCAAAAGGGTATGACAAATATCCTATGATATCATTTATACATGTTATCCTAAGATTGCTACCAATGAACATATTTCCACAGAAAAAGACACTCACAGACTTATGAAATAAACTAATGCTTAGCCAAAATGAAAGGGGGGAGGATGGGTAAATTAGGACTATGGGATTAACATAAATATACTAATGTATGTTACATGCATATAAACATATAACAGATAAACTATATGAATTATATAATCACCAATACCTTTAAAATATACATTCTGTATTCACATACATGGTAACAGAATCCGAAGATGAACAGACATATGTAGGAATCATTGAGCAGATTCTGTACAGCCAGACAATCAAAAAACTCTAATCAAATTTACTCCAAAAAGAAATAGAATTAAATTTAAAAAACAAACATAAGTAAGGAGACATAAACTTCTGGGGGCTCGTCCCAGCACATTCCACTCTAATTTACAACCACGGAACACTACCTCCAGGAAGAGTCTGTTGCCCTAGTAACAAGAGATGAGAACGTAATAATGCTGCCGCCTTGTGGCTGTTTCCCACAACAGCAGCATTAAACCCAGTGCTAATGGTTGCTTAATAGTCACAAGGACTGCAGGGCTCTAAATGACACCTGCCCTGAAAAATGCCCTGGGGTAGGGAATAGGCAAGAAAATTCAACACATGAGAAATTTTTCAAGAAGTCAATAAGAGGAGGGAAGTTGTACTCACTCTTTAAAAAAAAAGAAAAAGAAAAAAAAGGACATGCCTAAAGCTCAGTATAAGGAATTATTAGACACATGCAAATTCAAATTCAAAAAGGTTTCAGCTCACACCAGTCATTTCCATCAGCAAAATGTCTATAAACTAAAAATGCTGAAGGGGTTTTAGAGAACTGTGTACCTTCTAGCTGCTGGTGGGATGTAAAGTGGTAACAGCACTAACGCAAACTGAATGGAGCTGCTTGAAAAGATAAAAATTGAGCTACCATATGATGCGGCAGGTCACCTTTTGGGCCTATAACCTAAGACCACCTGAATCGGAAAGACACAGGCAGGCAAATGAGCACTGCAGCAATATTGAAATAGCCAAGACATGGAAGCAGAAAAAAGGTTCATAAACAGATGAATGGACAAAGAAGAAGTGGTATACGTACCAAATAGAATAGTAGCCTCGGGAAAAAAATGAACAATGCCGTTTTCAGGACTACTGTTGAGCCTAGAAATAATCATATAAGCTTAAGTAACTCAAAAGGGTACGACAAATATCCTATGATATCATTTATACGTGTTATCCTAAGATTGCTACCAATGAACATATTTCCACAGAAAAAGACACTCACAGACTTATGAAATAAACTAATGGTTAGCCAAAATGAAAGGTGGGAGGATGGGTTAACTAGGACTATAGGGTTAACATACATATACTAATGTATGTTAAGTGTATAAAAACATATAACAGATAAACTGTATGAATTATATAATCACCAATACCTTTAAAATATACATTTTGTAATCACATACATGGTAACAGGACCCGAGGATGAACAGATATATGTATGAATCATTGAGCAGATTCTGTACAGCCAGGCAATCAAAACACTAAAATCAAATTTACTCCGATAAGAAATAGAAATTAAATTTAAAAAACAAACATAAGTAAGGAGACATAAACTTCTGGAGGCTTGTCCCAGCACATTCCACTCTAATTTACAACCTCGGAACACTACCTCCAGGAAGACTCTGTTGCCATAGTAACAAGAGTTGAGAACGTAATAATGCTGCCGCCTTGTGGCTGTTTCCCACAACAGCAGCTTTAAACCCAGTGCTAATGGTTGCTTAATAGTCAAAACGACTGCAGGGGTCTAAATGACACCTGCCCTCAAAAAATGCCCTGGGGTAGGGAATACGCAAGAAAATTCAACACATGAGAAATTTTTCAAAAAGTGAATATGAAGAGGGAAGTTGTACTCACACTTTAACAAAAAAAGGAAAAGAAGAAAAAGGATATGCCTAAAGATCAGTATAAGGAATTATTCGCCACATGCGTATCCAACCTCCAAAAAGGTTTCAGCTCACACCAGTCAAATGGCCTTCAGCAAAAAGTCTACAAACTATAAATGCTGAAGGGGTTTTAGAGAAATGTATACCTTCTATCTGCTGCTGGGATGTAAAGTGGTAACAGCACTAACGCAAGCTGAATGGAGCTGCTTGAAAAGGTAAAAATTGAGCTACCATATGATGCGGCAGGTCACCTTTTGGGCCTATAACCTAAGACCACCTGAATCGGAAAGACACAGGCAGGCAAATGTGCACTGCAGCAATATTGAAATAGCCAAGACATGGAAGCAGAAAAAAGGTTCATAAACAGATGAATGGACAAAGAAGAAGTGGTATACGTACCAAATAGAATAGTAGCCTCGGGAAAAAAATGAACAATGCCGTTTTCAGGACTACAGTTGAGCCTAGAAATAATCATATAAGGTTAAGTAACTCAAAAGGGTACGACAAATAACCTATGATAACATTTATACATGTTATCCTAAGATAGCTACCAATGAACATATTTCCACAGAAAAAGACACTCACAGACTTATGAAATAAACTAATGGTTAGACAAAATGAAAGGTGGGAGGACGGGTAAATTAGGACTATGGGGTTAACATACATATACTAATGTATGTTAAGTGTATAAAAACATATAACAGATAAACTGTATGAATTATATAATCACCAATACCTTTAAAATATACATTCTGTAATAACATACATGGTAACAGAATCCGAAGATGAACAGACATATGTAGGAATCATTGAGCAGTTTCTGTACAGCCAGACAATCAAAACACTCTAATCAAATTTACTCCGATAAGAAATAGAAATTAAATTTAAAAAACAAACCTAAGTAAGGAGACATAAACTTCTGGGGGCTTGTCCCAGCACATTCCACTCTAATTTACAACCTCGGAACACTACCTCCAGGAAGATTCTGTTGCCCTAGTAACAAGAGATGAGAACGTAATAATGCTGCCGCCTTGTGGCTCTTTCCCACAACAGCAGATTTAAACCCATTGCTAATGGTTGCTTAATAGTCACCTGGACTGCAGGTTTCTAAATGACACCTGCCCTGAAAAATGCCCTGGGGTAAGGAATAGGCAAGAATATTCAACACATGAGAAATTTTTCAAGAAGTCAATAAGAGGAGGGAAGTTGTACTCACTCTTTAAAAAAAAAGGAAAAGAAAAAAAAGGACATGCCTAAAGCTCAGTAGAATGAATTATTAGACACATGCAAATTCAAATGGAAAAAGGTTTCAGCTCACACCAATCGTTTCCATCAGCAAAATGTCTACAAACTATAAATGCTGAAGGGGTTTTAGAGAACTGTGTACCTTCTAGCTGCTGGTGGGATGTAAAGTGGTAACAGCACTAACAGAAACTGAATGGAGCTGCTTGAAAAGATAAAAATTGAGCTACCATATGATGCGGCAGGTCACCTTTTGGGCCTATAACCTAAGACCACCTGAATCGGAAAGACACAGGCAGGCAAATGAGCACTGCAGCAATATTGAAATAGCCAAGACATGGAAGCAGAAAAAAGGTTCATAAACAGATGAATGGACAAAGAAGAAGTGGTATACGTACCAAATAGAATAGTAGCCTCGGGAAAAAAATGAACAATGCCGTTTTCAGGACTACAGTTGAGCCTAGAAATAATCATATAAGGTTAAGTAACTCAAAAGGGTACGACAAATATCCTATGATAACATTTATACATGTTATCCTAAGATAGCTACCAATGAACATATTTCCACAGAAAAAGACACTCACAGACTTATGAAATAAACTAATGGTTAGACAAAATGAAAGGTGGGAGGATGGGTAAACTAGGACTATGGGGTTAACATACATATACTAATGTATGTTAAGTGTATAAAAACATATAACAGATAAACTGTATGAATTATATAATCACCAATACCTTTAAAATATACATTCTGTAATCACATACATGGTAACAGAATCCGAAGATTAACAGACATATGTAGGAATCATTGAGCAGTTTCTGTACAGCCAGACAATCAAAACACTCTAATCAAATTTACTCAGATAAGAAATAGAAATTAAATTTAAAAAACAAACCTAAGTAAGGAGACATAAACTTCTGGGGGCTTGTCCCAGCACATTCCACTCTAATTTACAACCTCGGAACACTACCTCCAGGAAGATTCTGTTGCCCTAGTAACAAGAGATGAGAACGTAATAATGCTGCCGCCTTCTGGCTCTTTCCCACAACAGCAGCTTTAAACCCAGTGCTAATGGTTGCTTAATAGTCACATGGACTGCAGGGCTCTAAATGACACCTGCCCTGAAAAATGCCCTGGGGTAGGGAATAGGCAACAATATTCAACACATGAGAAATTTTTCAAGAAGTCAATAAGAGGAGGGAAGTTGTACTCACTCTTTAAAAAAAAAGGAAAAGAAAAAAAAGGACATGCCTAAAGCTCAGTAGAATGAATTATTAGACACATGCAAATTCAAATTCAAAAAGGATTCAGCTCACACCAGTCGTTTCCATCAGCAAAATGTGTACAAACTATAAATGCTGAAGGGGTTTTACAGAACTGTGTACCTTCTAGCTGCTGGTGGGATGTAAAATGGTAACAGCACTAACACAAACTGAATGGAGCTGCTTGAAAAGATAAAAATTGAGCTACCATATGATGCGGCAGGTCACCTTTTGGTCCTATAACCTAAGACCACCTGAATCGGAAAGACACAGGCAGGCAAATGAGCACTGCAGCAATATTGAAATAGCCAAGACATGGAAGCAGAAAAAAGGTTCATAAACAGATGAATGGACAAAGAAGAAGTGGTATACGTACCAAATAGAATAGTAGCCTCGGGAGAAAAATGAACAATGCCGTTTTCAGGACTACAGTTGAGCCTAGAAATAAACATATAAGGTTAAGTAACTCAAAAGGGTACGACAAATATCCTATGATAATATTTATACATGTTATCCTAAGATTGCTACCTATGAACATATTTCCACAGAAAAAGACACTCACAGACTTATCAAATAAACTAATGGTTAGCCAAAATAAAAGGTGGGAGGATGGGTAAATTAGGACTATGGGGTTAACATACATATACTAATGTATGTTAAGTGTGAAAACATATAACAGATAAACTGTATGAATTATATAATCACCAATACCTTTAAAATATACATTTTGTAATCACATACATGGTAACAGGACCCGAAGATGAACAGACATATGTAGGAATCATTGAGCAGATTCTGTACAGCCAGGCAATCAAAACACTCTAATCAAATTTACTCTGATAAGAAATAGAAATTAAATTTTAAAAACAAACATAAGTAAGGAGGCATAAACTTCTGGGGGCTTGTCCCAGCACATTCCACTCTAATTTACAACCTCGGAACACTACCTCCAGGAAGATTCTGTTGCCCTAGTAACAAGAGATGAGAACGTAATAATGCTGCTGCCTTGTGGCTCTTTCCCACAACAGCAGCTTTAAACCCAGTGCTAATATTTGCTTAATAGTCACAAGGACTGCAGGGCTCTAAATGACACCTGCCCTTAAAAATACCCTGGGGTAGGGAATAGGCAAGAAAATTCAACACATTAGAAATTTTTCAAGAAGTCAATAAGAGGAGGGAAGTTGTACTCACTCTTTAAAAAAAAAGGAAAAGAGAAAAAAGGACATTCCTAAACCTCAGTATAAGGAATTATTAGACACATGCAAATGCAAATTCAAAAAGGTTTCAGCTCACACCAGTCATTTCCATCAGCAAAATGTCTACAAACTATAAATGCTGAAGGAGTTTTAGAGAACTGTGTACCTTCTAGATCCTGGTTGGATGTAAAGTGGTAACAGCACTAACGCAAACTGAATTGAGCTGTTGAAAAGGTAAAAATTGAGCTACCATATGATGCGGCAGGTCACCTTTTGGGCCTATAACCTAAGACCACCTGAATCGGAAAGACACAGGCAGGCAAATGAGCACTGCAGCAATATTGAAATAGCCAAGACATGGAAGCAGAAAAAAGGTTCATAAACAGATGAATGGACAAAGAAGAAGTGGTATACGTACCAAATAGAATAGTAGCCTCGGGAAAAAAATGAACAATGCCGTTTTCAGGACTACAGTTGAGCCTAGAAATAATCATATAAGGTTAAGTAACTCAAAAGGGTACGACAAATATCCTATGATAACATTTATACATGTTATCCTAAGATAGCTACCAATGAACATATTTCCACAGAAAAAGACACTCACAGACTTATGAAATAAACTAATGGTTAGACAAAATGAAAGGTGGGAGGATGGGTAAACTAGGACTATGGGGTTAACATACATATACTAATGTATGTTAAGTGTATAAAAACATATAACAGATAAACTGTATGAATTATATAATCACCAATACCTTTAAAATATACATTCTGTAATCACATACATGGTAACAGAATCCGAAGATTAACAGACATATGTAGGAATCATTGAGCAGTTTCTGTACAGCCAGACAATCAAAACACTCTAATCAAATTTACTCAGATAAGAAATAGAAATTAAATTTAAAAAACAAACCTAAGTAAGGAGACATAAACTTCTGGGGGCTTGTCCGAGCACATTCCACTCTAATTTACAACCTCGGAACACTACCTCCAGGAAGATTCTGTTGCCCTAGTAACAAGAGATGAGAACGTAATAATGCTGCCACCTTGTGGCTCTTTCCCACAACAGCGGCTTTATACCCAGTGCTAATGGTTGCTTAATAGTCACATGGACTGCAGGGCTCTAAATGACACCTGCCCTGAAAAATGCCCTGGGGTAGGGAATAGGCAATAATATTCAACACATGAGAAATTTTTCAAGAAGTCAATAAGAGGAGGGAAGTTGTACTCAATCTTTAAAAAAAAAGGAAAAGAAAAAAAAGGACATGCCTAAAGCTCAGTAGAATGAATTATTAGACACATGCAAATTCAAATTCAAAAAGGTTTCAGCTCACACCAGTCGTTTCCATCAGCAAAATGTCTACAAACTATAAATGCTGAAGGGGTTTTAGAGAACTGTGTACCTTCTAGCTGCTGGTGGGATGTAAAGTGGTAACAGCACTAACACAAACTGAATGGAGCTGCTTGAAAAGATAAAAATTGAGCTACCATATGATGCGGCAGGTCACCTTTTGGGCCTATAACCTAAGACCACCTGAATCGGAAAGACACAGGCAGGCAAATGAGCACTGCAGCAATATTGAAATAGCCAAGACATGGAAGCAGAAAAAAGGTTCATAAACAGATGAATGGACAAAGAAGAAGTGGTATACGTACCAAATAGAATAGTAGCCTCGGGAAAAAAATGAACAATGCCGTTTTCAGGACTACAGTTGAGCCTAGAAATAATCATATAACGTTAAGTAACTCAAAAGGGTACGACAAATATCCTATGAAAACATTTATACATGTTATCCTAAGATTGCTACCAATGAACATATTTCCACAGAAAAAGACACTCACAGACTTATCAAATAAACTAATGGTTAGCCAAAATGAAAGGTGGGAGGATGGGTAAATTAGGACTATGGGGTTAACATACATATAGTAATGTATGTTAAGTGTATAAAAACATATAACAGATAAACTGTATGAATTATATAATCACCAATACCCTTAAAATATACATTTTATAATCACATACATGGTAACAGGACCCGAAGATGAACAGACATATGTATGAATCATTGAGCAGATTCTGTACAGCCAGGCAATCAAAACACTCTAATCAAATTTACTCTGATAAAAATAGAAATTAAATTTAAAAAACAAACATAAGTAAGGAGACATAAACTTCTGGGGGCTTGTCCCAGCACATTCCACTCTAATTTACAACCTCGGAACACTACCTCCAGGAAGACTCTGTTGCCGTAGTAACAAGAGTTGAGAACGTAATAATGCTGCGGCCTTGTGGCTGTTTCCCACAACAGCAGCTTTAAACCCAGTGCTAATGGTTGCTTAATAGTCACAAGGACTGCAGGGCTCTAAATGACACCTGCCCTGAAAAATGCCCTGGAGTAGGGAATAGGCAAGAAAATTCAACACATGAGAAATTTTTCAAGAAGTCAATAAGAGGAGGGAAGTTGTACTCACTCTTTAAAAAAAAGGAAAAGAAAAAAAAGGACATGCCTAAAGCTCAGTATAAGGAATTATTAGACACATGCAAATTCAAATTCAAAAAGGTTTCAGCTCACACCAGTCATTTCCATCAGCAAAATGTCTATAAACTATAAATGCTGAAGGGGTTTTAGAGAACTGTGTACCTTCTAGCTGCTGGTGGGATGTAAAGTGGTAACAGCACTAACGCAAACTGAATGGAGCTTCTTGAAAAGGTAAAAATTGAGCTACCATATGATGCAGCAGGTCACCCTTTGGGCCTATAACCTAAGACCACCTGAATCGGAAAGACACAGGCAGACAAATGAGCACTGCAGCAATATTGAAATAGCCAAGACATGGAAGCAGAAAAAAGGTTCATAAACAGATGAATGGACAAAGAAGAAGTAGTATACGTACCAAATAGAATAGTAGCCTGGGGAAAAAAATGAACAACGCCGTTTTCAGGACTACAGTTGAGCCTAGAAATAATCATATAAGGTTAACTAACTCAAAAGGGTACGACAAAGATCCTATGATAATATTTATACATGTTATCCTAAGATTGCTACCAATGAACATATTTCCACAGAAAAAGACACTCACAGACTTATGAAATAAACTAATGGTTAGCAAAATGAAAGGTGGGAGGATGGGTAAATTAGGACTATGGGGTTAACATACATATACTAATGTATGTTAAGTGTATAACAACATATAACAGATAAACTGTATGAATTATATAATCACCAATACCTTTAAAATATACATTTTGTAATCACATACATGGTAACAGGACCCGAAGATGAACAGACATATGTATGAATCATTGAGCAGATCCTGTACAGCCAGGCAATCAAAACACTCTAATCAAATTTACGCTGATAAGAAATAGAAATGAAATTTAAAAAACAAACATAAGTAAGGAGACATAAACTTCTGGGGGCTTGTCCCAGCACATTCCACTCTAATTTACAACTTCAGAACACTACCTCCAGGAAGATTCTGTTCCCCTAGTAACAAGAGTTGAGAACGTAATAATGCTGCCGCCTTGTGGCTGTTTCCCACAACAGCAGCTTTAAACCCAGTGCTAATGGTTGCTTAATAGTCACAACGACTGCAGGGGTCTAAATGACACCTGCCCTCAAAAAGTGCCCTTGGGTAGGGAATAGGCAAGAAAATTCAACACATGAGAAATTTTTCAAAAAGTGAATATGAAGAGAGAAGTTGTACTCACACTTTAACAAAAAAAGGAAAAGAAGAAAAAGGATATGCCTAAAGATCAGTATAAGGAATTATTCGCCACATGCGTATCCAACCTCCATAAAGGTTTCAGCTCACAACAGACAAATGGCCATCAGCAAAAGTCTACAAACTATAAATGCTGAAGGTGTTTTAGAGAAATGTGTACCTTCTATCTGCTGCTGGGATGTAAAGTGGTAACAGCACTAACGCAAACTGAATGGAGCCGCTTGAAAAGGTAGAAATTGAGCTACCATATGGTGCGGCAGGGCACCTCTCGGGCTTATAACCTAAGACCACCAGAATCGGAAAGACACAGGCAGTCAAATGTGCACTGCAGCAATACTGAAATAGCCAAGACATGGAAGCAAAAAAAGGTCCATAAACAGATGAATGGACAGAGAAGAAGTGGTATATGGACAGAATGGAATAGTAGCCTCGGGCAAAAAATGAACAATGCCGTTTTCAGGACTATAGTAGAGCCTAGAAATAATAATATAAGGTTAAGTAAGTCAAAAGGGTATGACAAATATCCTATGATATCATTTATACATGTTATCCTAAGATTGCTACCAATGAACATATTTCCACAGAAAAAGACACTCACAGACTTATGAAATAAACTAATGGTTAGCCAAAATGAAAGGGGGGAGGATGGGTAAATTAGGACTATGGAATTAACATAAATATACTAATGTATGTTACATGCATATAAACATATAACAGATAAACTATATGAATTATATAATCACCAATACCTTTAAAATATACATTCTGTATTCACATACATGGTAACAGAATCCGAAGATTAACAGACATATGTAGGAATCATTGAGCAGATTCTGTACAGCCAGACAATCAAAAAACTCTAATCAAATTTACTCCAAAAAGAAATAGAATTAAATTTAAAAAACAAACATAAGTAAGGAGACATAAACTTCTGGGGGCTCGTCCCAGCACATTCCACTCTAATTTACAACCACGGAACACTACCTCCAGGAAGATTCTGTTGCCCTAGTAACAAGAGATGAGAACGTAATAATGCTGCCGCCTTGTGGCTGTTTCCCACAACAGCAGCATTAAACCCAGTGCTAATGGTTGCTTAATAGTCACAAGGACTGCAGGGCTCTAAATGACACCTGCCCTGAAAAATGCCCTGGGGTAGGGAATAGGCAAGAAAATTCAACACATGAGAAATTTTTCAAGAAGTCAATAAGAGGAGGGAAGTTGTACTCACTCTTTAAAAAAAAGGAAAAGAAAAAAAAGGACATGCCTAAAGCTCAGTATAAGGAATTATTAGACACATGCAAATTCAAATTCAAAAAGGTTTCAGCTCACACCAGTCATTTCCATCAGCAAAATGTCTATAAACTATAAATGCTGAAGGGGTTTTAGAGAACTGTGTACCTTCTAGCTGCTGGTGGGATGTAAAGTGGTAACAGCACTAACGCAAACTGAATGGAGCTGCTTGAAAAGATAAAAATTGAGCTACCATATGATGCGGCAGGTCACCTTTTGGGCCTATAACCTAAGACCACCTGAATCGGAAAGACACAGGCAGGCAAATGAGCACTGCAGCAATATTGAAATAGCCAAGACATGGAAGCAGAAAAAAGGTTCATAAACAGATGAATGGACAAAGAAGAAGTGGTATACGTACCAAATAGAATAGTAGCCTCGGGAAAAAAATGAACAATGCCGTTTTCAGGACTACAGTTGAGCCTAGAAATAATCATATAAGCTTAAGTAACTCAAAAGGGTACGACAAATATCCTATGATAACATTTATACATGTTATCCTAAGATTGCTACCAATGAACATATTTCCACAGAAAAAGACACTCACAGACTTATGAAATAAACTAATGGTTAGCCAAAATGAAAGGTGGGAGGATGGGTTAACTAGGACTATAGGGTTAACATACATATACTAATGTATGTTAAGTGTATAAAAACATATAACAGATAAACTGTATGAATTATATAATCACCAATACCTTTAAAATATACATTTTGTAATCACATACATGGTAACAGGACCCGAGGATGAACAGACATATGTATGAATCATTGAGCAGATTCTGTACAGCCAGGCAATCAAAACACTAAAATCAAATTTACTCCGATAAGAAATAGAAATTAAATTTAAAAAACAAACATAAGTAAGGAGACATAAACTTCTGGAGGCTTGTCCCAGCACATTCCACTCTAATTTACAACCTCGGAACACTACCTCCAGGAAGACTCTGTTGCCATAGTAACAAGAGTTGAGAACGTAATAATGCTGCCGCCTTGTGGCTGTTTCCCACAACAGCAGCTTTAAACCCAGTGCTAATGGTTGCTTAATAGTCAAAACGACTGCAGGGGTCTAAATGACACCTGCCCTCAAAAAATGCCCTGGGGTAGGGAATACGCAAGAAAATTCAACACATGAGAAATTTTTCAAAAAGTGAATATGAAGAGGGAAGTTGTACTCACACTTTAACAAAAAAAGGAAAAGAAGAAAAAGGATATGCCTAAAGATCAGTATAAGGAATTATTCGCCACATGCGTATCCAACCTCCAAAAAGGTTTCAGCTCACACCAGTCAAATGGCCTTCAGCAAAAAGTCTACAAACTATAAATGCTGAAGGGGTTTTAGAGAAATGTATACCTTCTATCTGCTGCTGGGATGTAAAGTGGTAACAGCACTAACGCAAACTGAATGGAGCTGCTTGAAAAGGTAAAAATTGAGCTACCATATGATGCGGCAGGTCACCTTTTGGGCCTATAACCTAAGACCACCTGAATCGGAAAGACACAGGCAGGCAAATGTGCACTGCAGCAATATTGAAATAGCCAAGACATGGAAGCAGAAAAAAGGTTCATAAACAGATGAATGGACAAAGAAGAAGTGGTATACGTACCAAATAGAATAGTAGCCTCGGGAAAAAAATGAACAATGCCGTTTTCAGGACTACAGTTGAGCCTAGAAATAATCATATAAGGTTAAGTAACTCAAAAGGGTACGACAAATAACCTATGATAACATTTATACATGTTATCCTAAGATAGCTACCAATGAACATATTTCCACAGAAAAAGACACTCACAGACTTATGAAATAAACTAATGGTTAGACAAAATGAAAGGTGGGAGGACGGGTAAATTAGGACTATGGGGTTAACATACATATACTAATGTATGTTAAGTGTATAAAAACATATAACAGATAAACTGTATGAATTATATAATCACCAATACCTTTAAAATATACATTCTGTAATAACATACATGGTAACAGAATCCGAAGATGAACAGACATATGTAGGAATCATTGAGCAGTTTCTGTACAGCCAGACAATCAAAACACTCTAATCAAATTTACTCCGATAAGAAATAGAAATTAAATTTAAAAAACAAACCTAAGTAAGGAGACATAAACTTCTGGGGGCTTGTCCCAGCACATTCCACTCTAATTTACAACCTCGGAACACTACCTCCAGGAAGATTCTGTTGCCCTAGTAACAAGAGATGAGAACGTAATAATGCTGCCGCCTTGTGGCTCTTTCCCACAACAGCAGCTTTAAACCCAGTGCTAATGGTTGCTTAATAGTCACCTGGACTGCAGGTTTCTAAATGACACCTGCCCTGAAAAATGCCCTGGGGTAAGGAATAGGCAAGAATATTCAACACATGAGAAATTTTTCAAGAAGTCAATAAGAGGAGGGAAGTTGTACTCACTCTTTAAAAAAAAAGGAAAAGAAAAAAAAGGACATGCCTAAAGCTCAGTAGAATGAATTATTAGACACATGCAAATTCAAATGGAAAAAGGTTTCAGCTCACACCAATCGTTTCCATCAGCAAAATGTCTACAAACTATAAATGCTGAAGGGGTTTTAGAGAACTGTGTACCTTCTAGCTGCTGGTGGGATGTAAAGTGGTAACAGCACTAACAGAAACTGAATGGAGCTGCTTGAAAAGATAAAAATTGAGCTACCATATGATGCGGCAGGTCACCTTTTGGGCCTATAACCTAAGACCACCTGAATAGGAAAGACACAGGCAGGCAAATGAGCACTGCAGCAATATTGAAATAGCCAAGACATGGAAGCAGAAAAAAGGTTCATAAACAGATGAATGGACAAAGAAGAAGTGGTATACGTACCAAATAGAATAGTAGCCTCGGGAAAAAAATGAACAATGCCGTTTTCAGGACTACAGTTGAGCCTAGAAATAATCATATAAGCTTAAGTAACTCAAAAGGGTACGACAAATATCCTATGATAACATTTATACATGTTATCCTAAGATTGCTACCAATGAACATATTTCCACAGAAAAAGACACTCACAGACTTATGAAATAAACTAATGGTTAGCCAAAATGAAAGGTGGGAGGATGGGTTAACTAGGACTATGGGGTTAACATACATATACTAATGTATGTTAAGTGTATAAAAACATATAACAGATAAACTGTATGAATTATATAATCACCAATACCTTTAAAATATACATTTTGTAATCACATACATGGTAACAGGACCCGAGGATGAACAGACATATGTATGAATCATTGAGCAGATTCTGTACAGCCAGGCAATCAAAACACTAAAATCAAATTTACTCCGATAAGAAATAGAAATTAAATTTAAAAAACAAACATAAGTAAGGAGACATAAACTTCTGGAGGCTTGTCCCAGCACATTCCACTCTAATTTACAACCTCAGAACACTACCTCCAGGAAGACTCTGTTGCCATAGTAACAAGAGTTGAGAACGTAATAATGCTGCCGCATTGTGGCTGTTTCCCACAACAGCAGCTTTAAACCCAGTGCTAATGGTTGCTTAATAGTCAAAACGACTGCAGGGGTCTAAATGACACCTGCCCTCAAAAAATGCCCTGGTGTAGGGAATAGGCAAGAAAATTCAACACATGAGAAATTTTTCAAAAAGTGAATATGAAGAGGGAAGTTGTACTCACACTTTAACAAAAAAAGGAAAAGAAGAAAAAGGATATGCCTAAAGATCAGTATAAGGAATTATTCGCCACATGCGTATCCAACCTCCATAAAGGTTTCAGCTCACAACAGTCAAATGGCCATCAGCAAAAGTCTACAAACTATAAATGCTGAAGGTGTTTTAGAGAAATGTGTACCTTCTATCTGCTGCTGGGATGTAAAGTGGTAACAGCACTAACGCAAACTGAATGGAGCCGCTTGAAAAGGTAGAAATTGAGCTACCATATGATGCGGCAGGGCACCTCTCGGGCTTATAACCTAAGACCACCAGAATCGGAAAGACACAGGCAGTCAAATGTGCACTGCAGCAATACTGAAATAGCCAAGACATGGAAGCAAAAAAAGGTCCATAAACAGATGAATGGACAGAGAAGAAGTGGTATATGGACAGAATGGAATAGTAGCCTCGGGAAAAAAATGAACAATGCCGTTTTCAGGACTACAGTAGAGCCTAGAAATAATAATATAAGGTTAAGTAAGTCAAAAGGGTATGACAAATATCCTATGATATCATTTATACATGTTATCCTAAGATAGCTACCAATGAACATATTTCCACAGAAAAAGACACTCACAGACTTATGAAATAAACTAATGGTTAGACAAAATGAAAGGTGGGAGGATGGGTAAACTAGGACTATGGGGTTAACATACATATACTAATGTATGTTAAGTGTATAAAAACATATAACAGATAAACTGTATGAATTATATAATCACCAATACCTTTAAAATATACATTCTGTAATCACATACATGGTAACAGAATCCGAAGATTAACAGACATATGTGGGAATCATTGAGCAGTTTCTGTACAGCCAGACAATCAAAACACTCTAATCAAATTTACTCAGATAAGAAATAGAAAGTAAATTTAAAAAACAAACCTAAGTAAGGAGACATAAACTTCTGGGGGCTTGTCCCAGCACATTCCACTCTAATTTACAACCTCGGAACACTACCTCCAGGAAGATTCTGTTGCCCTAGTAACAAGAGATGAGAACGTAATAATGCTGCCACCTTGTGGCTCTTTCCCACAACAGCAGCTTTAAACCCAGTGCTAATGGTTGCTTAATAGTCACATGGACTGCAGGGCTCTAAATGACACCTGCCCTGAAAAATGCCCTGGGGTAGGGAATAGACAATGATATTCAACACATGAGAAATTTTTCAAGAAGTCAATAAGAGGAGGGAAGTTGTACTCACTCTTTAAAAAAAAAGGAAAAGAAAAAAAAGGGCATGCCTAAAGCTCAGTAGAATGAATTATTAGACACATGCAAATTCAAATTCAAAAAGGTTTCAGCTCACAACAGTCGTTTCCATCAGCAAAATGTCTACAAACTATAAATGCTGAAGGGGTTTTAGAGAACTGTGTACCTTCTAGCTGCTGGTGGGATGTAAAGTGGTAACAGCATTAACACAAACTGAATGGAGCTGCTTGAAAAGATAAAAATTGAGCTACCATATGATGCGGCAGGTCACCTTTTGGGCCTATAACCTAAGACCACCTGAATGGGAAAGACACAGGCAGGCAAATGAGCACTGCAGCAATATTGAAATAGCCAAGACATGGAAGCAGAAAAAAGGTTCATAAACAGATGAATGGACAAAGAAGAAGTGGTATACGTACCAAATAGAATAGTAGCCTCGGGAAAAAAATGAACAATGCCGTTTTCAGGACTACAGTTGAGCCTAGAAATAATCATATAACGTTAAGTAACTCAAAAGGGTACGACAAATATCCTATGAAAACATTTATACATGTTATCCTAAGATTGCTACCAATGAACATATTTCCACAGAAAAAGACACTCACAGACTTATCAAATAAACTAATGGTTAGCCAAAATGAAAGGTGGGAGGATGGGTAAATTAGGACTATGGGGTTAACATACATATAGTAATGTATGTTAAGTGTATAAAAACATATAACAGATAAACTGTATGAATTATATAATCACCAATACCTTTAAAATATACATTTTGTAATCACATACATGGTAACAGGACCCGAAGATGAACAGACATATGTATGAATCATTGAGCAGATTCTGTACAGCCAGGCAATCAAAACACTCTAATCAAATTTACTCTGATAAGAAATAGAAATTAAATTTAAAAAACAAACATAAGTAAGGAGACATAAACTTCTGGGGGCTTGTCCCAGCACATTCCACTCTAATTTACAACCTCGGAACACTACCTCCAGGAAGACTCTGTTGCCGTAGTAACAAGAGTTGAGAACGTAATAATGCTGCGGCCTTGTGGCTGTTTCCCACAACAGCAGCTTTAAACCCAGTACTAATAGTTGCTTAATAGTCACAAGGACTGCAGGGCTCTAAATGACACCTGCCCTGAAAAATGCCCTGGGGTAGGGAATAGGCAAGAAAATTCAACACATGAGAAATTTTTCAAGAAGTCAATAAGAGGAGGGAAGTTGTACTCACTCTTTAAAAAAAAGGAAAAGAAAAAAAAGGACATGCCTAAAGCTCAGTATAAGGAATTATTAGACACATGCAAATTCAAATTCAAAAAGGTTTCAGCTCACACCAGTCATTTCCATCAGCAAAATGTCTATAAACTATAAATGCTGAAGGGGTTTTAGAGAACTGTGTACCTTCTAGCTGCTGGTGGGATGTAAAGTGGTAACAGCACTAACGCAAACTGAATGGAGCTTCTTGAAAAGGTAAAAATTGAGCTACCATATGATGCAGCAGGTCACCCTTTGGGCCTATAACCTAAGACCACCTGAATCGGAAAGACACAGGCAGGCAAATGAGCACTGCAGCAATATTGAAATAGCCAAGACATGGAAGCAGAAAAAAGGTTCATAAACAGATGAATGGACAAAGAAGAAGTAGTATACGTACCAAATAGAATAGTAGCCTGGGGAAAAAAATGAACAACGCTGTTTTCAGGACTACAGTTGAGCCTAGAAATAATCATATAAGGTTAACTAACTCAAAAGGGTACGACAAAGATCCTATGATAATATTTATACATGTTATCCTAAGATTGCTACCAATGAACATATTTCCACAGAAAAAGACACTCACAGACTTATGAAATAAACTAATGGTTAGCAAAATGAAAGGTGGGAGGATGGGTAAATTAGGACTATGGGGTTAACATACATATACTAATGTATGTTAAGTGTATAACAACATATAACAGATAAACTGTATGAATTATATAATCACCAATACCTTTAAAATATACATTTTGTAATCACATACATGGTAACAGGACCCGAAGATGAACAGACATATGTATGAATCATTGAGCAGATCCTGTACAGCCAGGCAATCAAAACACTCTAATCAAATTTACGCTGATAAGAAATAGAAATGAAATTTAAAAAACAAACATAGGTAAGGAGACATAAACTTCTGGGGGCTTGTCCCAGCACATTCCACTCTAATTTACAACCTCAGAACACTACCTCCAGGAAGATTCTGTTGCCCTAGTAACAAGAGTTGAGAACGTAATAATGCTGCCGCCTTGTGGCTGTTTCCCACAACAGCAGCTTTAAACCCAGTGCTAATGGTTGCTTAATAGTCACAACGACTGCAGGGGTCTAAATGACACCTGCCCTCAAAAAGTGCCCTTGGGTAGGGAATAGGCAAGAAAATTCAACACATGAGAAATTTTTCAAAAAGTGAATATGAAGAGAGAAGTTGTACTCACACTTTAACAAAAAAAGGAAAAGAAGAAAAAGGATATGCCTAAAGATCAGTATAAGGAATTATTCGCCACATGCGTATCCAACCTCCATAAAGGTTTCAGCTCACAACAGACAAATGGCCATCAGCAAAAGTCTACAAACTATAAATGCTGAAGGTGTTTTAGAGAAATGTGTAGCTTCTATCTGCTGCTGGGATGTAAAGTGGTAACAGCACTAACGCAAACTGAATGGAGCGGCTTGAAAAGGTAGAAATTGAGCTACCATATGATGCGGCAGGGCACCTCTCGGGCTTATAACCTAAGACCACCAGAATCGGAAAGACACAGGCAGTCAAATGTGCACTGCAGCAATACTGAAATAGCCAAGACATGGAAGCAAAAAAAGGTCCATAAACAGATGAATGGACAGAGAAGAAGTGGTATATGGACAGAATGGAATAGTAGCCTCGGGAAAAAATTGAACAATGCCGTTTTCAGGACTACAGTAGAGCCTAGAAATAATAATATAAGGTTAAGTAAGTCAAAAGGGTATGACAAATATCCTATGATATCATTTATACATGTTATCCTAAGATTGCTACCAATGAACATATTTCCACAGAAAAAGACACTCACAGACTTATGAAATAAACTAATGGTTAGCCAAAATGAAAGGGGGGAGGATGGGTAAATTAGGACTATGGGATTAACATAAATATACTAATGTATGTTACATGCATATAAACATATAACAGATAAACTATATGAATTATATAATCACCAATACCTTTAAAATATACATTCTGTATTCACATACATGGTAACAGAATCCAAAGATGAACGGACATATGTAGGAATCATTGAGCAGATTCTGTACAGCCAGACAATCAAAAAACTCTAATCAAATTTACTCCAAAAAGAAATAGAATTAAATTTAAAAAACAAACATAAGTAAGGAGACATAAACTTCTGGGGGCTCGTCCCAGCACATTCCACTCTAATTTACAACCACGGAACACTACCTCCAGGAAGAGTCTGTTGCCCTAGTAACAAGAGATGAGAACGTAATAATGCTGCCGCCTTGTGGCTGTTTCCCACAACAGCAGCATTAAACCCAGTGCTAATGGTTGCTTAATAGTCACAAGGACTGCAGGGCTCTAAATGACACCTGCCCTGAAAAATGCCCTGGGGTAGGGAATAGGCAAGAAAATTCAACACATGAGAAATTTTTCAAGAAGTCAATAAGAGGAGGGAAGTTGTACTCACTCTTTAAAAAAAAAGAAAAAGAAAAAAAAGGACATGCCTAAAGCTCAGTATAAGGAATTATTAGACACATGCAAATTCAAATTCAAAAAGGTTTCAGCTCACACCAGTCATTTCCATCAGCAAAATGTCTATAAACTAAAAATGCTGAAGGGGTTTTAGAGAACTGTGTACCTTCTAGCTGCTGGTGGGATGTAAAGTGGTAACAGCACTAACGCAAACTGAATGGAGCTGCTTGAAAAGATAAAAATTGAGCTACCATATGATGCGGCAGGTCACCTTTTGGGCCTATAACCTAAGACCACCTGAATCGGAAAGACACAGGCAGGCAAATGAGCACTGCAGCAATATTGAAATAGCCAAGACATGGAAGCAGAAAAAAGGTTCATAAACAGATGAATGGACAAAGAAGAAGTGGTATACGTACCAAATAGAATAGTAGCCTCGGGAAAAAAATGAACAATGCCGTTTTCAGGACTACAGTTGAGCCTAGAAATAATCATATAAGCTTAAGTAACTCAAAAGTGTACGACAAATATCCTATGATATCATTTATACGTGTTATCCTAAGATTGCTAGCAATGAACATATTTCCACAGAAAAAGACACTCACAGACTTATGAAATAAACTAATGGTTAGCCAAAATGAAAGGTGGGAGGATGGGTTAACTAGGACTATAGGGTTAACATACATATACTAATGTATGTTAAGTGTATAAAAACATATAACAGATAAACTGTATGAATTATATAATCACCAATACCTTTAAAATATACATTTTGTAATCACATACATGGTAACAGGACCCGAGGATGAACAGATATATGTATGAATCATTGAGCAGATTCTGTACAGCCAGGCAATCAAAACACTAAAATCAAATTTACTCCGATAAGAAATAGAAATTAAATTTAAAAAACAAACGTAAGTAAGGAGACATAAACTTCTGGAGGCTTGTCCCAGCACATTCCACTCTAATTTACAACCTCGGAACACTACCTCCAGGAAGACTCTGTTGCCATAGTAACAAGAGTTGAGAACGTAATAATGCTGCCGCCTTGTGGCTGTTTCCCACAACAGCAGCTTTAAACCCAGTGCTAATGGTTGCTTAATAGTCAAAACGACTGCAGGGGTCTAAATGACACCTGCCCTCAAAAAATGCCCTGGGGTAGGGAATACGCAAGAAAATTCAACACATGAGAAATTTTTCAAAAAGTGAATATGAAGAGGGAAGTTGTACTCACACTTTAACAAAAAAAGGAAAAGAAGAAAAAGGATATGCCTAAAGATCAGTATAAGGAATTATTCGCCACATGCGTATCCAACCTCCAAAAAGCTTTCAGCTCACACCAGTCAAATGGCCATCAGCAAAAAGTCTACAAACTATAAATGCTGAAGGGGTTTTAGAGAAATGTATACCTTCTATCTGCTGCTGGGATGTAAAGTGGTAACAGCACTAACGCAAACTGAATGGAGCTGCTTGAAAAGGTAAAAATTGAGCTACCATATGATGCGGCAGGTCACCTTTTGGGCCTATAACCTAAGACCACCTGAATCGGAAACACACAGGCAGGCAAATGTGCACTGCAGCAATATTGAAATAGCCAAGACATGGAAGCAGAAAAAAGGTTCATAAACAGATGAATGGACAAAGAAGAAGTGGTATACGTACCAAATAGAATAGTAGCCTCGGGAAAAAAATGAACAATGCCGTTTTCAGGACTACAGTTGAGCCTAGAAATAATCATATAAGGTTAAGTAACTCAAAAGGGTACGACAAATAACCTATGATAACATTTATACATGTTATCCTAAGATAGCTACCAATGAACATATTTCCACAGAAAAAGACACTCACAGACTTATGAAATAAACTAATGGTTAGACAAAATGAAAGGTGGGAGGATGGGTAAATTAGGACTATGGGGTTAACATACATATTCTAATGTATGTTAAGTGTATAAAAACATATAACAGATAAACTGTATGAATTATATAATCACCAATACCTTTAAAATATACATTCTGTAATCACATACATGGTAACAGAATCCGAAGATGAACAGACATATGTAGGAATCATTGAGCAGTTTCTGTACAGCCAGACAATCAAAACACTCTAATCAAATTTACTCCGATAAGAAATAGAAATTAAATTTAAAAAACAAACCTAAGTAAGGAGACATAAACTTCTGGGGGCTTGTCCCAGCACATTCCACTCTAATTTACAACCTCGGAACACTACCTCCAGGAAGATTCTGTTGCCCTAGTAACAAGAGATGAGAACGTAATAATGCTGCCGCCTTGTGGCTCTTTCCCACAACAGCAGCTTTAAACCCAGTGCTAATGGTTGCTTAATAGTCACATGGACTGCAGGGCTCTAAATGACACCTGCCCTGAAAAATGCCCTGGGGTAGGGAATAGGCAAGAATATTCAACACATGAGAAATTTTTCAAGAAATCAATAAGAGGAGGGAAGTTGTACTCACTCTTTAAAAAAAAGGAAAAGAGAAAAAAGGACATGCCTAAAGCTCAGTAGAATGAATTATTAGACACATGCAAATTCAAATGGAAAAAGGTTTCAGCTCACACCAATCGTTTCCATCAGCAAAATGTCTACAAACTATAAATGCTGAAGGGGTTTTAGAGAACTGTGTACCTTCTAGCTGCTGGTGGGATGTAAAGTGGTAACAGCACTAACACAAACTGAATGGAGCTGCTTGAAAAGATAAAAATTGAGCTACCATATGATGCGGCAGGTCACCTTTTGGGCCTATAACCTAAGACCACCTGAATCGGAAAGACACAGGCAGGCAAATGAGCACTGCAGCAATATTGAAATAGCCAAGACATGGAAGCAGAAAAAAGGTTCATAAACAGATGAATGGACAAAGAAGAAGTGGTATAGGTACCAAATAGAATAGTAGCCTCGGGAAAAAAATGAACAATGCCGTTTTCAGGACTACAGTTGAGCCTAGAAATAATCATATAAGCTTAAGTAACTCAAAAGGGTACGACAAATATCCTATGAAAACATTTATACATGTTATCCTAAGATTGCTACCAATGAACATATTTCCACAGAAAAAGACACTCACAGACTTATGAAATAAACTAATGGTTAGCCAAAATGAAAGGTGGGAGGATGGGTTAACTAGGACTATGGGGTTAACATACATATACTAATGTATGTTAAGTGTATAAAAACATATAACAGATAAACTGTATGAATTATATAATCACCAATACCTTTAAAATATACATTTTGTAATCACATACATGGTAACAGGATCCGAGGATGAACAGACATATGTATGAATCATTGAGCAGATTCTGTACAGCCAGGCAATCAAAACACTAAAATCAAATTTACTCCGATAAGAAATAGAAATTAAATTTAAAAAACAAACATAAGTAAGGAGACATAAACTTCTGGAGGCTTGTCCCAGCACATTCCACTCTAATTTACAACCTCGGAACACTACCTCCAGGAAGACTCTGTTGCCATAGTAACAAGAGTTGAGAACGTAATAATGCTGCCGCCTTGTGGCTGTTTCCCACAACAGCAGCTTTAAACCCAGTGCTAATGGTTGCTTAATAGTCAAAACGACTGCAGGGGTCTAAATGACACCTGCCCTCAAAAAATGCCCTGGGGTAGGGAATACGCAAGAAAATTCAACACATGAGAAATTTTTCAAAAAGTGAATATGAAGAGGGAAGTTGTACTCACACTTTAACAAAAAAAGGAAAAGAAGAAAAAGGATATGCCTAAAGATCAGTATAAGGAATTATTCGCCACATGCGTATCGAACCTCCATAAAGGTTTCAGCTCACACCAGTCAAATGGCCATCAGCAAAAAGTCTACAAACTATAAATGCTGAAGGGGTTTTAGAGAAATGTATACCTTCTATCTGCTGCTGGGATGTAAAGTGGTAACAGCACTAACGCAAACTGAATGGAGCTGCTTGAAAAGGTAAAAATTGAGCTACCATATGATGCGGCAGGTCACCTTTTGGGCCTATAACCTAAGACCACCTGAATCGGAAAGACACAGGCAGGCAAATGAGCACTGCAGCAATATTGAAATAGCCAAGACATGGAAGCAGAAAAAAGCTTCATAAACAGATAAATGGACAAAGAAGAAGTGGTATACGTACCAAATAGAATAGTAGCCTCGGGAAAAAAATGAACAATGCCGTTTTCAGGACTACAGTTGAGCCTAGAAATAATCATATAAGGTTAAGTAACTCAAAAGGGTACGACAAATATCCTATGATAACATTTATACATGTTATCCTAAGATAGCTACCAATGAACATATTTCCACAGAAAAAGACACTCACAGACTTATGAAATAAACTAATGGTTAGACAAAATGAAAGGTGGGAGGATGGGTAAACTAGGACTATGGGGTTAACATACATATACTAATGTATGTTAAGTGTATAAAAACATATAACAGATAAACTGTATGAATTATATAATCACCAATACCTTTAAAATATACATTCTGTAATCACATACATGGAAACAGAATCCGAAGATGAACAGACATATGTAGGAATCATTGAGCAGTTTCTGTACAGCCAGACAATCAAAACACTCTAATCAAATTTACTCAGATAAGAAATAGAAATTAAATTTAAAAAACAAACCTAAGTAAGGAGACATAAACTTCTGGGGGCTTGTCCCAGCACATTCCACTCTAATTTACAACCTCGGAACACTACCTCCAGGAAGATTCTGTTGCCCTAGTAACAAGAGATGAGAACGTAATAATGCTGCCGCCTTGTGGCTCTTTCCCACAACAGCAGCTTTAAACCCAGTGCTAATGGTTGCTTAATAGTCACCTGGACTGCAGGTTTCTAAATGACACCTGCCCTGAAAAATGCCCTGGGGTAAGGAATAGGCAAGAATATTCAACACATGAGAAATTTTTCAAGAAATCAATAAGAGGAGGGAAGTTGTACTCACTCTTTAAAAAAAAAGGAAAAGAAAAAAAAGGACATGCCTAAAGCTCAGTAGAATGAATTATTAGACACATGCAAATTCAAATGGAAAAAGGTTTCAGCTCACACCAATCGTTTCCATCAGCAAAATGTCTACAAACTATAAATGCTGAAGGGGTTTTAGAGAACTGTGTACCTTCTAGCTGCTGGTGGGATGTAAAGTGGTAACAGCACTAACACAAACTGAATGGAGCTGCTTGAAAAGATAAAAATTGAGCTACCATATGATGCGGCAGGTCACCTTTTGGGCCTATAACCTAAGACCACCTGAATCGGAAAGACACAGGCAGGCAAATGAGCACTGCAGCAATATTGAAATAGCCAAGACATGGAAGCAGAAAAAAGGTTCATAAACAGATGAATGGACAAAGAAGAAGTGGTATACGTACCAAATAGAATAGTAGCCTCGGGAAAAAAATGAACAATGCCGTTTTCAGGACTACAGTTGAGCCTAGAAATAATCATATAAGCTTAAGTAACTCAAAAGGGTACGACAAATATCCTATGATAACATTTATACATGTTATCCTAAGATTGCTACCAATGAACATATTTCCACAGAAAAAGACACTCACAGACTTATCAAATAAACTAATGGTTAGCCAAAATGAAAGGTGGGAGGATGGGTTAACTAGGACTATGGGGTTAACATACATATACTAATGTATGTTAAGTGTATAAAAACATATAACAGATAAACTGTATGAATTATATAATCACCAATACCTTTAAAATATACATTTTGTAATCAGATACATGGTAACAGGACCCGAGGATGAACAGACATATGTATGAATCATTCAGCAGATTCTGTACAGCCAGGCAATCAAAACACTAAAATCAAATTTACTCCGATAAGAAATAGAAATTAAATTTAAAAAACAAACATAAGTAAGGAGACATAAACTTCTGGAGGCTTGTCCCAGCACATTCCACTCTAATTTACAACCTCGGAACACTACCTCCAGGAAGACTCTGTTGCCATAGTAACAAGAGTTGAGAACGTAATAATGCTGCCGCCTTGTGGCTGTTTCCCACAACAGCAGCTTTAAACCCAGTGCTAATGGTTGCTTAATAGTCAAAACGACTGCAGGGGTCTAAATGACACCTGCCCTCAAAAAATGCCCTGGGGTAGGGAATACGCAAGAAAATTCAACACATGAGAAATTTTTCAAAGAGTGAATATGAAGAGGGAAGTTGTACTCACACTTTAACAAAAAAAGGAATAGAAGAAAAAGGATATGCCTAAAGATCAGTATAAGGAATTATTCGCCACATGCGTATCCAACCTCCATAAAGGTTTCAGCTCATACCAGTCAAATGGCCATCAGCAAAAAGTCTACAAACTATAAATGCTGAAGGGGTTTTAGAGAAATGTATACCTTCTATCTGCTGCTGGGATGTAAAGTGGTAACAGCACTAACGCAAACTGAATGGAGCTGCTTGAAAAGGTAAAAATTGAGCTACCATATGATGCGGCAGGTCACCTTTTGGGCCTATAACCTAAGACCACCTGAATCGGAAAGACACAGGCAGGCAAATGAGCACTGCAGCAATATTGAAATAGCCAAGACATGGAAGCAGAAAAAAGGTTCATAAACAGATGAATGGACAAAGAAGAAGTGGTATACGTACCAAATAGAATAGTAGCCTCGGGAGAAAAATGAACAATGCCGTTTTCAGGACTACAGTTGAGCCTAGAAATAATCATATAACGTTAAGTAACTCAAAAGGGTACGACAAATATCCTATGATAACATTTATACATGTTATCCTAAGATAGCTACCAATGAACATATTTCCACAGAAAAAGACACTCACAGACTTATGAAATAAACTAATGGTTAGACAAAATGAAAGGTGGGAGGATGGGTAAACTAGGACTATGGGGTTAACATACATATACTAATGTATGTTAAGTGTATAAAAACATATAACAGATAAACTGTATGAATTATATAATCACCAATACCTTTAAAATATACATTCTGTAATCACATACATGGTAACAGAATCCGAAGATTAACAGACATATGTGGGAATCATTGAGCAGTTTCTGTACAGCCAGACAATCAAAACACTCTAATCAAATTTACTCAGATAAGAAATAGAAATTAAATTTAAAAAACAAACCTAAGTAAGGAGACATAAACTTCTGGGGGCTTGTCCCAGCACATTCCACTCTAATTTACAACCTCGGAACACTACCTCCAGGAAGATTCTGTTGCCCTAGTAACAAGAGATGAGAACGTAATAATGCTGCCACCTTGTGGCTCTTTCCCACAACAGCAGCTTTAAACCCAGTGCTAATGGTTGCTTAATAGTCACATGGACTGCAGGGCTCTAAATGACACCTGCCCTGAAAAATGCCCTGGGGTAGGGAATAGACAATAATATTCAACACATGAGAAATTTTTCAAGAAGTCAATAAGAGGAGGGAAGTTGTACTCACTCTTTAAAAAAAAAGGAAAAGAAAAAAAAGGACATGCCTAAATCTCAGTAGAATGAATTATTAGACACATGCAAATTCAAATTCAAAAAGGTTTCAGCTCACAACAGTCGTTTCCATCAGCAAAATGTCTACAAACTATAAATGCTGAAGGGGTTTTAGAGAACTGTGTACCTTCTAGCTGCTGGTGGGATGTAAAGTGGTAACAGCATTAACACAAACTGAATGGAGCTGCTTGAAAAGATAAAAATTGAGCTACCATATGATGCGGCAGGTCACCTTTTGGGCCTATAACCTAAGACCACCTGAATGGGAAAGACACAGGCAGGCAAATGAGCACTGCAGCAATATTGAAATAGCCAAGACATGGAAGCAGAAAAAAGGTTCATAAACAGATGAATGGACAAAGAAGAAGTGGTATACGTACCAAATAGAATAGTAGCCTCGGGAAAAAAATGAACAATGCCGTTTTCAGGACTACAGTTGAGCCTAGAAATAATCATATAACGTTAAGTAACTCAAAAGGGTACGACAAATATCCTATGAAAACATTTATACATGTTATCCTAAGATTGCTACCAATGAACATATTTCCACAGAAAAAGACACTCACAGACTTATCAAATAAACTAATGGTTAGCCAAAATGAAAGGTGGGAGGATGGGTAAATTAGGACTATGGGGTTAACATACATATAGTAATGTATGTTAAGTGTATAAAAACATATAACAGATAAACTGTATGAATTATATAATCACCAATACCTTTAAAATATACATTTTGTAATCACATACATGGTAACAGGACCCGAAGATGAACAGACATATGTATGAATCATTGAGCAGATTCTGTACAGCCAGGCAATCAAAACACTCTAATCAAATTTACTCTGATAAGAAATAGAAATTAAATTTAAAAAACAAACATAAGTAAGGAGACATAAACTTCTGGGGGCTTGTCCCAGCACATTCCACTCTAATTTACAACCTCGGAACACTACCTCCAGGAAGACTCTGTTGCCGTAGTAACAAGAGTTGAGAACGTAATAATGCTGCGGCCTTGTGGCTGTTTCCCACAACAGCAGCTTTAAACCCAGTACTAATGGTTGCTTAATAGTCACAAGGACTGCAGGGCTCTAAATGACACCTGCCCTGAAAAATGCCCTGGGGTAGGGAATAGGCAAGAAAATTCAACACATGAGAAATTTTTCAAGAAGTCAATAAGAGGAGGGAAGTTGTACTCACTCTTTAAAAAAAAGGAAAAGAAAAAAAAGGACATGCCTAAAGCTCAGCATAAGGAATTATTAGACACATGCAAATTCAAATTCAAAAAGGTTTCAGCTCACACCAGTCATTTCCATCAGCAAAATGTCTATAAACTATAAATGCTGAAGGGGTTTTAGAGAACTGTGTACCTTCTAGCTGCTGGTGGGATGTAAAGTGGTAACAGCACTAACGCAAACTGAATGGAGCTTCTTGAAAAGGTAAAAATTGAGCTACCATATGATGCAGCAGGTCACCCTTTGGGCCTATAACCTAAGACCACCTGAATCGGAAAGACACAGGCAGGCAAATGAGCACTGCAGCAATATTGAAATAGCCAAGACATGGAAGCAGAAAAAAGGTTCATAAACAGATGAATGGACAAAGAAGAAGTAGTATACGTACCAAATAGAATAGTAGCCTGGGGAAAAAAATGAACAACGCCGTTTTCAGGACTACAGTTGAGCCTAGAAATAATCATATAAGGTTAACTAACTCAAAAGGGTACGACAAAGATCCTATGATAATATTTATACATGTTATCCTAAGATTGCTACCAATGAACATATTTCCACAGAAAAAGACACTCACAGACTTATGAAATAAACTAATGGTTAGCAAAATGAAAGGTGGGAGGATGGGTAAATTAGGACTATGGAGTTAACATACATATACTAATGTATGTTAAGTGTATAACAACATATAACAGATAAACTGTATGAATTATATAATCACCAATACCTTTAAAATATACATTTTGTAATCACATACATGGTAACAGGACCCGAAGATGAACAGACATATGTATGAATCATTGAGCAGATCCTGTACAGCCAGGCAATCAAAACACTCTAATCAAATTTACGCTGATAAGAAATAGAAATGAAATTTAAAAAACAAACATAGGTAAGGAGACATAAACTTCTGGGGGCTTGTCCCAGCACATTCCACTCTAATTTACAACCTCAGAACACTACCTCCAGGAAGATTCTGTTGCCCTAGTAACAAGAGTTGAGAACGTAATAATGCTGCCGCCTTGTGGCTGTTTCCCACAACAGCAGCTTTAAACCCAGTGCTAATGGTTGCTTAATAGTCACAACGACTGCAGGGGTCTAAATGACACCTGCCCTCAAAAAGTGCCCTTGGGTAGGGAATAGGCAAGAAAATTCAACACATGAGAAATTTTTCAAAAAGTGAATATGAAGAGAGAAGTTGTACTCACACTTTAACAAAAAAAGGAAAAGAAGAAAAAGGATATGCCTAAAGATCAGTATAAGGAATTATTCGCCACATGCGTATCCAACCTCCATAAAGGTTTCAGCTCACAACAGACAAATGGCCATCAGCAAAAGTCTACAAACTATAAATGCTGAAGGTGTTTTAGAGAAATGTGTAGCTTCTATCTGCTGCTGGGATGTAAAGTGGTAACAGCACTAACGCAAACTGAATGGAGCCGCTTGAAAAGGTAGAAATTGAGCTACCATATGATGCGGCAGGGCACCTCTCGGGCTTATAACCTAAGACCACCAGAATCGGAAAGACACAGGCAGTCAAATGTGCACTGCAGCAATACTGAAATAGCCAAGACATGGAAGCAAAAAAAGGTCCATAAACAGATGAATGGACAGAGAAGAAGTGGTATATGGACAGAATGGAATAGTAGCCTCGGGAAAAAAATGAACAATGCCGTTTTCAGGACTACAGTAGAGCCTAGAAATAATAATATAAGGTTAAGTAAGTCAAAAGGGTATGACAAATATCCTATGATATCATTTATACATGTTATCCTAAGATTGCTACCAATGAACATATTTCCACAGAAAAAGACACTCACAGACTTATGAAATAAACTAATGCTTAGCCAAAATGAAAGGGGGGAGGATGGGTAAATTAGGACTATGGGATTAACATAAATATACTAATGTATGTTACATGCATATAAACATATAACAGATAAACTATATGAATTATATAATCACCAATACCTTTAAAATATACATTCTGTATTCACATACATGGTAACAGAATCCGAAGATGAACAGACATATGTAGGAATCATTGAGCAGATTCTGTACAGCCAGACAATCAAAAAACTCTAATCAAATTTACTCCAAAAAGAAATAGAATTAAATTTAAAAAACAAACATAAGTAAGGAGACATAAACTTCTGGGGGCTCGTCCCAGCACATTCCACTCTAATTTACAACCACGGAACACTACCTCCAGGAAGAGTCTGTTGCCCTAGTAACAAGAGATGAGAACGTAATAATGCTGCCGCCTTGTGGCTGTTTCCCACAACAGCAGCATTAAACCCAGTGCTAATGGTTGCTTAATAGTCACAAGGACTGCAGGGCTCTAAATGACACCTGCCCTGAAAAATGCCCTGGGGTAGGGAATAGGCAAGAAAATTCAACACATGAGAAATTTTTCAAGAAGTCAATAAGAGGAGGGAAGTTGTACTCACTCTTTAAAAAAAAAGAAAAAGAAAAAAAAGGACATGCCTAAAGCTCAGTATAAGGAATTATTAGACACATGCAAATTCAAATTCAAAAAGGTTTCAGCTCACACCAGTCATTTCCATCAGCAAAATGTCTATAAACTAAAAATGCTGAAGGGGTTTTAGAGAACTGTGTACCTTCTAGCTGCTGGTGGGATGTAAAGTGGTAACAGCACTAACGCAAACTGAATGGAGCTGCTTGAAAAGATAAAAATTGAGCTACCATATGATGCGGCAGGTCACCTTTTGGGCCTATAACCTAAGACCACCTGAATCGGAAAGACACAGGCAGGCAAATGAGCACTGCAGCAATATTGAAATAGCCAAGACATGGAAGCAGAAAAAAGGTTCATAAACAGATGAATGGACAAAGAAGAAGTGGTATACGTACCAAATAGAATAGTAGCCTCGGGAAAAAAATGAACAATGCCGTTTTCAGGACTACTGTTGAGCCTAGAAATAATCATATAAGCTTAAGTAACTCAAAAGGGTACGACAAATATCCTATGATATCATTTATACGTGTTATCCTAAGATTGCTACCAATGAACATATTTCCACAGAAAAAGACACTCACAGACTTATGAAATAAACTAATGGTTAGCCAAAATGAAAGGTGGGAGGATGGGTTAACTAGGACTATAGGGTTAACATACATATACTAATGTATGTTAAGTGTATAAAAACATATAACAGATAAACAGTATGAATTATATAATCACCAATACCTTTAAAATATACATTTTGTAATCACATACATGGTAACAGGACCCGAGGATGAACAGATATATGTATGAATCATTGAGCAGATTCTGTACAGCCAGGCAATCAAAACACTAAAATCAAATTTACTCCGATAAGAAATAGAAATTAAATTTAAAAAACAAACATAAGTAAGGAGACATAAACTTCTGGAGGCTTGTCCCAGCACATTCCACTCTAATTTACAACCTCGGAACACTACCTCCAGGAAGACTCTGTTGCCATAGTAACAAGAGTTGAGAACGTAATAATGCTGCCGCCTTGTGGCTGTTTCCCACAACAGCAGCTTTAAACCCAGTGCTAATGGTTGCTTAATAGTCAAAACGACTGCAGGGGTCTAAATGACACCTGCCCTCAAAAAATGCCCTGGGGTAGGGAATACGCAAGAAAATTCAACACATGAGAAATTTTTCAAAAAGTGAATATGAAGAGGGAAGTTGTACTCACACTTTAACAAAAAAAGGAAAAGAAGAAAAAGGATATGCCTAAAGATCAGTATAAGGAATTATTCGCCACATGCGTATCCAACCTCCAAAAAGGTTTCAGCTCACACCAGTCAAATGGCCTTCAGCAAAAAGTCTACAAACTATAAATGCTGAAGGGGTTTTAGAGAAATGTATACCTTCTATCTGCTGCTGGGATGTAAAGTGGTAACAGCACTAACGCAAGCTGAATGGAGCTGCTTGAAAAGGTAAAAATTGAGCTACCATATGATGCGGCAGGTCACCTTTTGGGCCTATAACCTAAGACCACCTGAATCGGAAAGACACAGGCAGGCAAATGTGCACTGCAGCAATATTGAAATAGCCAAGACATGGAAGCAGAAAAAAGGTTCATAAACAGATGAATGGACAAAGAAGAAGTGGTATACGTACCAAATAGAATAGTAGCCTCGGGAAAAAAATGAACAATGCCGTTTTCAGGACTACAGTTGAGCCTAGAAATAATCATATAAGGTTAAGTAACTCAAAAGGGTACGACAAATAACCTATGATAACATTTATACATGTTATCCTAAGATAGCTACCAATGAACATATTTCCACAGAAAAAGACACTCACAGACTTATGAAATAAACTAATGGTTAGACAAAATGAAAGGTGGGAGGACGGGTAAATTAGGACTATGGGGTTAACATACATATACTAATGTATGTTAAGTGTATAAAAACATATAACAGATAAACTGTATGAATTATATAATCACCAATACCTTTAAAATATACATTCTGTAATAACATACATGGTAACAGAATCCGAAGATGAACAGACATATGTAGGAATCATTGAGCAGTTTCTGTACAGCCAGACAATCAAAACACTCTAATCAAATTTACTCCGATAAGAAATAGAAATTAAATTTAAAAAACAAACCTAAGTAAGGAGACATAAACTTCTGGGGGCTTGTCCCAGCACATTCCACTCTAATTTACAACCTCGGAACACTACCTCCAGGAAGATTCTGTTGCCCTAGTAACAAGAGATGAGAACGTAATAATGCTGCCGCCTTGTGGCTCTTTCCCACAACAGCAGATTTAAACCCATTGCTAATGGTTGCTTAATAGTCACCTGGACTGCAGGTTTCTAAATGACACCTGCCCTGAAAAATGCCCTGGGGTAAGGAATAGGCAAGAATATTCAACACATGAGAAATTTTTCAAGAAGTCAATAAGAGGAGGGAAGTTGTACTCACTCTTTAAAAAAAAAGGAAAAGAAAAAAAAGGACATGCCTAAAGCTCAGTATAAGGAATTATTAGACACATGCAAATTCAAATTCAACAAGGTTTCAGCTCACACCAGTCATTTCCATCAGCAAAATGTCTATAAACTATAAATGCTGAAGGGGTTTTAGAGAACTGTGTACCTTCTAGCTGCTGGTGGGATGTAAAGTGGTAACAGCACTAACGCAAACTGAATGGAGCTTCTTGAAAAGGTAAAAATTGAGCTACCATATGATGCAGCAGGTCACCCTTTGGGCCTATAACCTAAGACCACCTGAATCGGAAACACACAGGCAGGCAAATGAGCACTGCAGCAATATTGAAATAGCCAAGACATGGAAGCAGAAAAAAGGTTCATAAACAGATGAATGGACAAAGAAGAAGTAGTATACGTACCAAATAGAATAGTAGCCTGGGGAAAAAAATGAACAACGCCGTTTTCAGGACTACAGTTGAGCCTAGAAATAATCATATAAGGTTAACTAACTCAAAAGGGTACGACAAAGATCCTATGATAATATTTATACATGTTATCCTAAGATTGCTACCAATGAACATATTTCCACAGAAAAAGACACTCACAGACTTATGAAATAAACTAATGGTTAGCAAAATGAAAGGTGGGAGGATGGGTAAATTAGGACTATGGGGTTAACATACATATACTAATGTATGTTAAGTGTATAAAAACATATAACAGATAAACTGTATGAATTATATAATCACCAATACCTTTAAAATATACATTTTGTAATCACATACATGGTAACAGGACCCGAGGATGAACAGACATATGTATGAATCATTGAGCAGATTCTGTACAGCCAGGCAATCAAAACACTAAAATCAAATTTACTCCGATAAGAAATAGAAATTAAATTTAAAAAACAAACCTAAGTAAGGAGACATAAACTTCTGGAGGCTTGTCCCAGCACATTCCACTCTAATTTACAACCTCGGAACACTACCTCCAGGAAGACTCTGTTGCCATAGTAACAAGAGTTGAGAACGTAATAATGCTGCGGCCTTGTGGCTGTTTCCCACAACAGCAGCTTTAAACCCAGTGCTAATGGTTGCTTAATAATCAAAACGACTGCAGGGGTCTAAATGACACCTGCCCTCAAAAAATGCCCTGGGGTAGGGAATACGCAAGAAAATTCAACACATGAGAAATTTTTCAAAAAGTGAATATGAAAAAAAAAAAAAAAAAAAAAAAAAAAAGTGAATATGAAGAGGGAAGTTGTACTCACACTTTAACAAAAAAAGGAAAAGAAGAAAAAGGATATGCCTAAAGATCAGTATAAGGAATTATTCGCCACATGCGTATCCAACCTCCAAAAAGGTTTCAGCTCACACCAGTCAAATGGCCATCAGCAAAAAGTCTACAAACTATAAATGCTGAAGGGGTTTTAGAGAAATGTATACCTTCTATCTGCTGCTGGGATGTAAAGTGGTAACAGCACTAACGCAAACTGAATGAAGCTGCTTGAAAAGGTAAAAATTGAGCTACCATATGATACGGCAGGGCACCTCTTTGGCTTATAACCTAAGACTACCAGAATCGGAAAGACACAGGCAGTCAAATGTGCACTGCAGCAATATGGAAATAGCAAAGACATGGAAGCAAAAAAAATGTCTATAAACAGATGAATGGACAAAGAAGAAGTGGTATATGGACGGAATGCAATAGTAGCCTTGGGGAAAAAATGAACAATGCCGTTTTAAGGACTAGAGTTGAGCCTAGAAATAATCATATAAGGTTAAGTAAGTCAAAAGGGTATGACAAATATCCTATGATATCATTTATACATGTTATCCTAAGATTGCTACCAATGAACATATTTCCACAGAAAAAGACACTCACAGACTTTTGAAATAAACTAATTGTTATCCAAAATGAAAGGTGGGAGGATGGGTAAATTAGGACTATGGGGTTAACATACATATACTAATGTATGTTAAGTGTATAAAAACATATAACAGATAAACTGTATGAATTATATAATCACCAATACCTTTAAAATATACATTCTGTAATAACATACATGGTAACAGAATCCGAAGATGAACAGACATATGTAGGAATCATTGAGCAGTTTCTGTACAGCCAGACAATCAAAACACTCTAATCAAATTTACTCCGATAAGAAATAGAAATTTAATTTAAAAAACAAACCTAAGTAAGGAGACATAAACTTCTGGGGGCTTGTCCCAGCACATTCCACTCTAATTTACAACCTCGGAACACTACCTCAAGGAAGATTCTGTTGCCCTAGTAACAAGAGATGAGAACGTAATAATGCTGCCGCCTTGTGGCTGTTTCCCACAACAGCAGCTTTAAACCCAGTGCTAATGGTTGCTTAATAGTCACATGGACTGCAGGGCTCTAAATGACACCTGCCCTGAAAAATGCCCTGGGGTAGGGAATAGGCAAGAATATTCAACACATGAGAAATTTTTCAAGAAGTCAATAAGAGGAGGGAAGTTGTACTCACTCTTTAAAAAAAAAGGAAAAGAAAAAAAAGGACATGCCTAAAGCTCAGTAGAATGAATTATTAGACACATGCAAATTCAAATTCAACAAGGTTTCAGCTCACACCAGTCATTTCCATCAGCAAAATGTCTATAAACTATAAATGCTGAAGGGGTTTTAGAGAACTGTGTACCTTCTAGCTGCTGGTGGGATGTAAAGTGGTAACAGCACTAACGCAAACTGAATGGAGCTTCTTGAAAAGGTAAAAATTGAGCTACCATATGATGCAGCAGGTCACCCTTTGGGCCTATAACCTAAGACCACCTGAATCGGAAACACACAGGCAGGCAAATGAGCACTGCAGCAATATTGAAATAGCCAAGACATGGAAGCAGAAAAAAGGTTCATAAACAGATGAATGGACAAAGAAGAAGTAGTATACGTACCAAATAGAATAGTAGCCTGGGGAAAAAAATGAACAACGCCGTTTTCAGGACTACAGTTGAGCCTAGAAATAATCATATAAGGTTAACTAACTCAAAAGGGTACGACAAAGATCCTATGATAATATTTATACATGTTATCCTAAGATTGCTACCAATGAACATATTTCCACAGAAAAAGACACTCACAGACTTATGAAATAAACTAATGGTTAGCAAAATGAAAGGTGGGAGGATGGGTAAATTAGGACTATGGGGTTAACATACATATACTAATGTATGTTAAGTGTATAAAAACATATAACAGATAAACTGTATGAATTATATAATCACCAATACCTTTAAAATATACATTTTGTAATCACATACATGGTAACAGGACCCGAAGATGAACAGACATATGTATGAATCATTGAGCAGATCCTGTACAGCCAGGCAATCAAAACACTCTAATCAAATTTACGCTGATAAGAAATAGAAATGAAATTTAAAAAACAAACATAAGTAAGGAGACATAAACTTCTGGGGGCTTGTCCCAGCACATTCCACTCTAATTTACAACCTCAGAACACTACCTCCAGGAAGATTCTGTTGCCATAGTAACAAGAGTTGAGAACGTAATAATGCTGCCGCCTTGTGGCTGTTTCCCACAACAGCAGCTTTAAACCCACTGCTAATGGTTGCTTAATAGTCACAACGACTACAGGGGTCTAAATGACACCTGCCCTCAAAAAGTGCCCTTGGGTAGGGAATAGGCAAGAAAATTCAACACATGAGAAATTTTTCAAAAAGTGAATATGAAAAGAGAAGTTGTACTCACACTTTAACAAAAAAAGGAAAAGAAGAAAAAGGATATGCCTAAAGATCAGTATAAGGAATTATTCGCCACATGCGTATCCAACCTCCATAAAGGTTTCAGCTCACAACAGACAAATGGCCATCAGCAAAAGTCTACAAACTATAAATGCTGAAGGTGTTTTAGAGAAATGTGTACCTTCTATCTGCTGCTGGGATGTAAAGTGGTAACAGCACTAACGCAAACTGAATGGAGCCGCTTGAAAAGGTAGAAATTGAGCTACCATATGATGCGGCAGGGCACCTCTCGGGCTTATAACCTAAGACCACCAGAATCGGAAAGACACAGGCAGTCAAATGTGCACTGCAGCAATACTGAAATAGCCAAGACATGGAAGCAAAAAAAGGTCCATAAACAGATGAATGGACAGAGAAGAAGTGGTATATGGACAGAATGGAATAGTAGCCTCGGGAAAAAAATGAACAATGCCGTTTTCAGGACTACAGTAGAGCCTAGAAATAATTATATAAGGTTAAGTAAGTCAAAAGGGTATGACAAATATCCTATGATATCATTTATACATGTTATCCTAAGATTGCTACCAATGAACATATTTCCACAGAAAAAGACACTCACAGACTTATGAAATAAACTAATGCTTAGCCAAAATGAAAGGGGGGAGGATGGGTAAATTAGGACTATGGGATTAACATAAATATACTAATGTATGTTACATGCATATAAACATATAACAGATAAACTATATGAATTATATAATCACCAATACCTTTAAAATATACATTCTGTATTCACATACATGGTAACAGAATCCGAAGATGAACAATCATATGTAGGAATCATTGAGCAGATTCTGTACAGCCAGACAATCAAAAGACTCTAATCAAATTTACTCCAAAAAGAAATACAATTAAATTTAAAAAACAAACATAAGTAAGGAGACATAAACTTCTGGGGGCTCGTCCCAGCACATTCCACTCTAATTTACAACCACGGAACACTACCTCCAGGAAGATTCTGTTGCCCTAGTAACAAGAGATGAGAACGTAATAATGCTGCTGCCTTGTGGCTGTTTCCCACAACAGCAGCATTAAACCCAGTGCTAATGGTTGCTTAATAGTCACAAGGACTGCAGGGCTCTAAATGACACCTGCCCTGAAAAATGCCCTGGGGTAGGGAATAGGCAAGAAAATTCAACACATGAGAAATTTTTCAAGAAGTCAATAAGAGGAGGGAAGTTGTACTCACTCTTTAAAAAAAAAGGAAAAGAAAAAAAAGGACATGCCTAAAGCTCAGTATAAGGAATTATTAGACACATGCAAATTCAAATTCAAAAAGGTTTCAGCTCACACCAGTCATTTCCATCAGCAAAATGTCTATAAACTATAAATGCTGAAGGGGTTTTAGAGAACTGTGTACCTTCTAGCTGCTGGTGGGATGTAAAGTGGTAACAGCACTAACGCAAACTGAATGGAGCTGCTTGAAAAGATAAAAATTGAGCTACCATATGATGCGGCAGGTCACCTTTTGGGCCTATAACCTAAGACCACCTGAATCGGAAAGACACAGGCAGGCAAATGAGCACTGCAGCAATATTGAAATAGCCAAGACATGGAAGCAGAAAAAAGGTTCATAAACAGATGAATGGACAAAGAAGAAGTGGTATACGTACCAAATAGAATAGTAGCCTCGGGAAAAAAATGAACAATGCCGTTTTCAGGACTACAGTTGAGCCTAGAAATAATCATATAAGCTTAAGTAATTCAAAAGGGTACGACAAATATCCTATGATAATATTTATACATGTTATCCTAAGATTGCTACCAATGAACATATTTCCACAGAAAAAGACACTCACAGACTTATCAAATAAACTAGTGGTTAGCCAAAATGAAAGGTGGGAGGATGGGTTAACTAGGACTATAGGGTTAACATACATATACTAATGTATGTTAAGTGTATAAAAACATATAACAGATAAACTGTATGAATTATATAATCACCAATACCTTTAAAATATACATTTTGTAATCACATACATGGTAACAGGACCCGAGGATGAACAGACATATGTATGAATCATTGAGCAGATTCTGTACAGCCAGGCAATCAAAACACTAAAATCAAATTTACTCCGATAAGAAATAGAAATTAAATTTAAAAAACAAACGTAAGTAAGGAGACATAAACTTCTGGGGGCTTGTCCCAGCACATTCCACTCTAATTTACAACCTCGGAACACTACCTCCAGGAAGACTCTGTTGCCATAGTAACAAGAGTTGAGAACGTAATAATGCTGCCGCCTTGTGGCTGTTTCCCACAACAGCAGCTTTAAACCCAGTGCTAATGGTTGCTTAATAGTCAAAACGACTGCAGGGGTCTAAATGACACCTGCCCTCAAAAAATGCCCTGGGGTAGGGAATACGCAAGAAAATTCAACACATGAGAAATTTTTCAAAAAGTGAATATGAAGAGGGAAGTTGTACTCACACTTTAACAAAAAAAGGAAAAGAAGAAAAAGGATATGCCTAAAGATCAGTATAAGGAATTATTCGCCACATGCGTATCCAACCTCCAAAAAGGTTTCAGCTCACACCAGTCAAATGGCCATCAGCAAAAAGTCTACAAACTATAAATGCTGAAGGGGTTTTAGAGAAATGTATACCTTCTATCTGCTGCTGGGATGTAAAGTGGTAACAGCACTAACGCAAACTGAATGGAGCTGCTTGAAAAGGTAAAAATTGAGCTACCATATGATGCGGCAGGTCACCTTTTGGGCCTATAACCTAAGACCACCTGAATCAGAAAGACACAGGCAGGCAAATGAGCACTGCAGCAATATTGAAATAGCCAAGACATGGAAGCAGAAAAAAGGTTCATAAACAGATGAATGGACAAAAAAGAAGTGGTATACGTACCAAATAGAATAGTAGCCTCGGGAAAAAAATGAACAATGCCGTTTTCAGGACTACAGTTGAGCCTAGAAATAATCATATAAGGTTAAGTAACTCAAAAGGGTACGACAAATAACCTATGATAACATTTATACATGTTATCCTAAGATAGCTACCAATGAACATATTTCCACAGAAAAAGACACTCACAGACTTATGAAATAAAATAATGGTTAGACAAAATGAAAGGTGGGAGGACGGGTAAATTAGGACTATGCGGTTAACATACATATACTAATGTATGTTAAGTGTATAAAAACATATAACAGATAAACTGTATGAATTATATAATCACCAATACCTTTAAAATATACATTCTGTAATAACATACATGGTAACAGAATCCGAAGATGAACAGACATATGTAGGAATCATTGAGCAGTTTCTGTACAGCCAGACAATCAAAACACTCTAATCAAATTTACTCCGATAAGAAATAGAAATTAAATTTAAAAAACAAACCTAAGTAAGGAGACATAAACTTCTGGGGGCTTGTCCCAGCACATTCCACTCTAATTTACAACCTCGGAACACTACCTCCAGGAAGATTCTGTTGCCCTAGTAACAAGAGATGAGAACGTAATAATGCTGCCGCCTTGTGGCTCTTTCCCACAACAGCAGCTTTAAACCCAGTGCTAATGGTTGCTTAATAGTCACCTGGACTGCAGGTTTCTAAATGACACCTGCCCTGAAAAATACCCTGGGGTAAGGAATAGGCAAGAATATTCAACACATGAGAAATTTTTCAAGAAATCAATAAGAGGAGGGAAGTTGTACTCACTCTTTAAAAAAAAAGGAAAAGAAAAAAAAGGACATGCCTAAAGCTCAGTAGAATGAATTATTAGACACATGCAAATTCAAATGGAAAAAGGTTTCAGCTCACACCAATCGTTTCCATCAGCAAAATGTCTACAAACTATAAATGCTGAAGGGGTTTTAGAGAACTGTGTACCTTCTAGCTGCTGGTGGGATGTAAAGTGGTAACAGCACTAACACAAACTGAATGGAGCTGCTTGAAAAGATAAAAATTGAGCTACCATATGATGCGGCAGGTCACCTTTTGGGCCTATAACCTAAGACCACCTGAATCGGAAAGACACAGGCAGGCAAATGAGCACTGCAGCAATATTGAAATAGCCAAGACATGGAAGCAGAAAAAAGGTTCATAAACAGATGAATGGACAAAGAAGAAGTGGTATACGTACCAAATAGAATAGTAGCCTCGGGAAAAAAATGAACAATGCCATTTTCAGGACTACAGTTGAGCCTAGAAATAATCATATAAGGTTAAGTAACTCAAAAGGGTACGACAAATATCCTATGATAACATTTATACATGTTATCCTAAGATTGCTACCAATGAACATATTTCCACAGAAAAAGACACTCACAGACTTATGAAATAAACTAATGGTTAGCCAAAATGAAAGGTGGGAGGATGGGTTAACTAGGACTATGGGGTTAACATACATATACTAATGTATGTTAAGTGTATAAAAACATATAACAGATAAACTGTATGAATTATATAATCACCAATACCTTTAAAATATACATTTTGTAATCACATACATGGTAACAGGACCCGAGGATGAACAGACATATGTATGAATCATTGAGCAGATTCTGTACAGCCAGGCAATCAAAACACTAAAATCAAATTTACTCCGATAAGAAATAGAAATTAAATTTAAAAAACAAACATAAGTAAGGAGACATAAACTTCTGGGGGCTTGTCCCAGCACATTCCACTCTAATTTACAACCTCGGAACACTACCTCCAGGAAGACTCTGTTGCCATAGTAACAAGAGTTGAGAACGTAATAATGCTGCCGCCTTGTGGCTGTTTCCCACAACAGCAGCTTTAAACCCAGTGCTAATGGTTGCTTAATAGTCAAAATGACTGCAGGGGTCTAAATGACACCTGCCCTCAAAAAATGCCCTGGGGTAGGGAATACGCAAGAAAATTCAACACATGAGAAATTTTTCGAAAAGTGAATATGAAGAGGGAAGTTGTACTCACACTTTAACAAAAAAAGGAAAAGAAGAAAAAGGATATGCCTAAAGATCAGTATAAGGAATTATTCGCCACATGCGTATCCAACCTCCAAAAAGGTTTCAGCTCACACCAGTCAAATGGCCATCAGCAAAAAGTCTACAAACTATAAATGCTGAAGGGGTTTTAGAGAAATGTATACCTTCTATCTGCTGCTGGGATGTAAAGTGGTAACAGCACTAACGCAAACTGAATGGAGCTGCTTGAAAAGGTAAAAATTGAGCTACCATATGATGCGGCAGGTCACCTTTTGGGCCTATAACCTAAGACCACCTGAATCGGAAAGACACAGGCAGGCAAATGAGCACTGCAGCAATATTGAAATAGCCAAGACATGGAAGCAGAAAAAAGCTTCATAAACAGATGAATGGACAAAGAAGAAGTGGTATACGTACCAAATAGAATAGTAGCCTCGGGAAAAAAATGAACAATGCCGTTTTCAGGACTACAGTTTAGCCTAGAAATAATCATATAAGGTTAAGTAACTCAAAAGGGTACGACAAATATCCTATGATAACATTTATACATGTTATCCTAAGATTGCTACCAATGAACATATTTCCACAGAAAAAGACACTCACAGACTTATGAAATAAACTAATGGTTAGCAAAATGAAAGGTGGGAGGATGGGTAAATTAGGACTATGGGGTTAACATACATATACTAATGTATGTTAAGTGTATAAAAACATTTAACAGATAAACTGTATGAATTATATAATCACCAATACCTTTAAAATATACATTTTGTAATCACATACATGGTAACAGGACCCGAAGATGAACAGACATATGTATGAATCATTGAGCAGATCCTGTACAGCCAGGCAATCAAAACACTCTAATCAAATTTACGCTGATAAGAAATAGAAATGAAATTTAAAAAACAAACACAAGTAAGGAGACATAAACTTCTGGGGGCTTGTCCCAGCACATTCCACTCTAATTTACAACCTCAGAACACTACCTCCAGGAAGATTCTGTTGCCCTAGTAACAAGAGTTGAGAACGTAATAATGCTGCCGCCTTGTGGCTGTTTCCCACAACAGCAGCTTTAAACCCAGTGCTAATGGTTGCTTAATAGTCACAACGACTGCAGGGGTCTAAATGACACCTGCCCTCAAAAAGTGCCCTTGGGTAGGGAATAGGCAAGAAAATTCAACACATGAGAAATTTTTCAAAAAGTGAATATGAAGAGGGAAGTTGTACTCACACTTTAACAAAAAAAGGAAAAGAAGAAAAAGGATATGCCTAAAGATCAGTGTAAGGAATTATTCGCCACATGCGTATCCAACCTCCATAAAGGTTTCAGCTCACAACAGTCAAATGGCCATCAGCAAAAAGTCTACAAACTATAAATGCTGAAGGGGTTTTAGAGAAATGTGTACCTTCTATCTGCTGCTGGGATGTAAAGTGGTAACAGCACTAACGCAAACTGAATGGAGCCGCTTGAAAAGGTAGAAATTGAGCTACCATATGATGCGGCAGGGCACCTCTCGGGCTTATAACCTAAGACCACCAGAATCGGAAAGACACAGGCAGTCAAATGTGCACTGCAGCAATACTGAAATAGCCAAGACATGGAAGCAAAAAAGGGTCCATAAACAGATGAATGGACAGAGAAGAAGTGGTATATGGACAGAATGGAATAGTAGCCTCGGGGAAAAAATGAACAATGCCGTTTTCAGGACTACAGTAGAGCCGAGAAATAATTATATAAGGTTAAGTAAGTCAAAAGGGTATGACAAATATCCTATGATATCATTTATACATGTTATCCTAAGATTGCTACCAATGAACATATTTCCACAGAAAAAGACACTCACAGACTTATGAAATAAACTAATGGTTAGCCAAAATGAAAGGGGGGAGGATGGGTAAATTAGGACTATGGGATTAACATAAATATACTAATGTATGTTACATGCATATAAACATATAACAGATAAACTATGTGAATTATATAATCACCAATACCTTTAAAATATACATTCTGTATTCACATACATGGTAACAGAATCCGAAGATGAACAGACATATGTAGGAATCATTGAGCAGATTCTGTACAGCCAGACAATCAAAAGACTCTAATCAAATTTACTCCAAAAAGAAATAGAATTAAATTTAAAAAACAAACATAAGTAAGGAGACATAAACTTCTGGGGGCTCGTCCCAGCACATTCCACTCTAATTTACAACCACGGAACACTACCTCCAGGAAGATTCTGTTGCCCTAGTAACAAGAGATGAGAACGTAATAATGCTGCTGCCTTGTGGCTGTTTCCCACAACAGCAGCATTAAACCCAGTGCTAATGGTTGCTTAATAGTCACAAGGACTGCAGGGCTCTAAATGACACCTGCCCTGAAAAATGCCCTGGGGTAGGGAATAGGCAAGAAAATTCAACACATGAGAAATTTTTCAAGAAGTCAATAAGAGGAGGGAAGTTGTACTCACTCTTTAAAAAAAAAGGAAAAGAAAAAAAAGGACATGCCTAAAGCTCAGTATAAGGAATTATTAGACACATGCAAATTCAAATTCAACAAGGTTTCAGCTCACACCAGTCATTTCCATCAGCAAAATGTCTATAAACTATAAATGCTGAAGGGGTTTTAGAGAACTGTGTACCTTCTAGCTGCTGGTGGGATGTAAAGTGGTAACAGCACTAACGCAAACTGAATGGAGCTGCTTGAAAAGGTAAAAATTGAGCTACCATATGATGCGGCAGGTCACCTTTTGGGCCTATAACCTAAGACCACCTGAATCGGAAAGACACAGGCACGCAAATGAGCACTGCAGCAATATTGAAATAGCCAAGACATGGAAGCAGAAAAAAGGTTCATAAACAGATGAATGGACAAAGAAGAAGTGGTATACGTACCAAATAGAATAGTAGCCTCGGGAAAAAAATGAGCAATGCCGTTTTCAGGACTACAGTTGAGCCTAGAAATAATCATATAAGGTTAAGTAACTCAAAAGGGTACGACAAATATCCTATGATAACATTTATACATGTTATCCTAAGATAGCTACCAATGAACATATTTCCACAGAAAAAGACACTCACAGACTTATCAAATAAACTAATGGTTAGCCAAAATGAAAGGTGGGAGGATGGCTTAACTAGGACTATGGGGTTAACATACATATACTAATGTATGTTAAGTGTATAAAAACATATAACAGATAAACTGTATGAATTATATAATCACCAATACCTTTAAAATATACATTTTGTAATCACATACATGGTAACAGGACCCGAGGATGAACAGACATATGTATGAATCATTGAGCAGATTCTGTACAGCCAGGCAATCAAAACACTAAAATCAAATTTACTCCGATAAGAAATAGAAATTAAATTTAAAAAACAAACGTAAGTAAGGAGACATAAACTTCTGGAGGCTTGTCCCAGCACATTCCACTCTAATTTACAACCTCGGAACACTACCTCCAGGAAGACTCTGTTGCCATAGTAACAAGAGTTGAGAACGTAATAATGCTGCCGCCTTGTGGCTGTTTCCCACAACAGCAGCTTTAAACCCAGTGCTAATGGTTGCTTAATAGTCAAAACGACTGCAGGGGTCTAAATGACACCTGCCCTCAAAAAATGCCCTGGGGTAGGGAATACGCAAGAAAATTCAACACATGAGAAATTTTTCAAAAAGTGAATATGAAGAGGGAAGTTGTACTCACACTTTAACAAAAAAAGGAAAAGAAAAAAAAGGACATGCCTAAAGCTCAGTAGAATGAATTATTAGACACATGCAAATTCAAATTCAAAAAGGTTTCAGTTCACACCAGTCGTTTCCATCAGCAAAATGTCTACAAACTATAAATGCTGAAGGGGTTTTAGAGAACTGTGTACCTTCTAGCTGCTGGTGGGATGTAAAGTGGTAACAGCACTAACACAAACTGAATGGAGCTGCTTGAAAAGATAAAAATTGAGCTACCATATGATGCGGCAGGTCACCTTTTGGGCCTATAACCTAAGACCACCTGAATCGGAAAGACACAGGCAGGCAAATGAGCACTGCAGCAATATTGAAAAAGCCAAGACATGGAAGCAGAAAAAAGGTTCATAAACAGATGAATGGACAAAGAAGAAGTGGTATACGTACCAAATAGAATAGTAGCCTCGGGAAAAAAATGAACAATGCCGTTTTCAGGACTACAGTTGAGCCTAGAAATAATCATATAAGGTTAAGTAACTCAAAAGGGTACGACAAATATCCTATGATAACATTTATACATGTTATCCTAAGATAGCTACCAATGAACATATTTCCACAGAAAAAGACACTCACAGACTTATCAAATAAACTAATGGTTAGCCAAAATGAAAGGTGGGAGGATGGGTTAACTAGGACTATGGGGTTAACATACATATACTAATGTATGTTAAGTGTATAAAAACATATAACAGATAAACTGTATGAATTATATAATCACCAAAACCTTTAAAATATACATTTTGTAATCACATACATGGTAACAGGACCCGAGGATGAACAGACATATGTATGAATCATTGAGCAGATTCTGTACAGCCAGGCAATCAAAACACTAAAATCAAATTTACTCCGATAAGAAATAGAAATTAAATTTAAAAAACAAACGTAAGTAAGGAGACATAAACTTCTGGAGGCTTGTCCCAGCACATTCCACTCTAATTTACAACCTCGGAACACTACCTCCAGGAAGACTCTGTTGCCATAGTAACAAGAGTTGAGAACGTAATAATGCTGCCGCCTTGTGGCTGTTTCCCACAACAGCAGCTTTAAACCCAGTGCTAATGGTTGCTTAATAGTCAAAACGACTGCAGGGGTCTAAATGACACCTGCCCTCAAAAAATGCCCTGGGGTAGGGAATACGCAAGAAAATTCAACACATGAGAAATTTTTCAAAAAGTGAATATGAAAAAAAAAAAAAAAAAAAAAGTGAATATGAAGAGGGAAGTTGTACTCACACTTTAACAAAAAAAGGAAAAGAAGAAAAAGGATATGCCTAAAGATCAGTATAAGGAATTATTCGCCACATGCGTATCCAACCTCCAAAAAGGTTTCAGCTCACACCAGTCAAATGGCCATCAGCAAAAAGTCTACAAACTATAAATGCTGAAGGGGTTTTAGAGAAATGTATACCTTCTATCTGCTGCTGGGATGTAAAGTGGTAACAGCACTAACGCAAACTGAATGAAGCTGCTTGAAAAGGTAAAAATTGAGCTACCATATGATACGGCAGGGCACCTCTTTGGCTTATAACCTAAGACTACCAGAATCGGAAAGACACAGGCAGTCAAATGTGCACTGCAGCAATATGGAAATAGCAAAGACATGGAAGCAAAAAAAATGTCTATAAACAGATGAATGGACAAAGAAGAAGTGGTATATGGACGGAATGCAATAGTAGCCTTGGGGAAAAAATGAACAATGCCGTTTTAAGGACTAGAGTTGAGCCTAGAAATAATCATATAAGGTTAAGTAAGTCAAAAGGGTATGACAAATATCCTATGATATCATTTATACATGTTATCCTAAGATTGCTACCAATGAACATATTTCCACAGAAAAAGACACTCACAGACTTTTGAAATAAACTAATTGTTATCCAAAATGAAAGGTGGGAGGATGGGTAAATTAGGACTATGGGGTTAACATACATATACTAATGTATGTTAAGTGTATAAAAACATATAACAGATAAACTGTATGAATTATATAATCACCAATACCTTTAAAATATACATTCTGTAATAACATACATGGTAACAGAATCCGAAGATGAACAGACATATGTAGGAATCATTGAGCAGTTTCTGTACAGCCAGACAATCAAAACACTCTAATCAAATTTACTCCGATAAGAAATAGAAATTTAATTTAAAAAACAAACCTAAGTAAGGAGACATAAACTTCTGGGGGCTTGTCCCAGCACATTCCACTCTAATTTACAACCTCGGAACACTACCTCAAGGAAGATTCTGTTGCCCTAGTAACAAGAGATGAGAACGTAATAATGCTGCCGCCTTGTGGCTCTTTCCCACAACAGCAGCTTTAAACCCAGTGCTAATGGTTGCTTAATAGTCACATGGACTGCAGGGCTCTAAATGACACCTGCCCTGAAAAATGCCCTGGGGTAGGGAATAGGCAAGAATATTCAACACATGAGAAATTTTTCAAGAAGTCAATAAGAGGAGGGAAGTTGTACTCACTCTTTAAAAAAAAAGGAAAAGAAAAAAAAGGACATGCCTAAAGCTCAGTAGAATGAATTATTAGACACATGCAAATTCAAATTCAACAAGGTTTCAGCTCACACCAGTCATTTCCATCAGCAAAATGTCTATAAACTATAAATGCTGAAGGGGTTTTAGAGAACTGTGTACCTTCTAGCTGCTGGTGGGATGTAAAGTGGTAACAGCACTAACGCAAACTGAATGGAGCTTCTTGAAAAGGTAAAAATTGAGCTACCATATGATGCAGCAGGTCACCCTTTGGGCCTATAACCTAAGACCACCTGAATCGGAAACACACAGGCAGGCAAATGAGCACTGCAGCAATATTGAAATAGCCAAGACATGGAAGCAGAAAAAAGGTTCATAAACAGATGAATGGACAAAGAAGAAGTAGTATACGTACCAAATAGAATAGTAGCCTGGGGAAAAAAATGAACAACGCCGTTTTCAGGACTACAGTTGAGCCTAGAAATAATCATATAAGGTTAACTAACTCAAAAGGGTACGACAAAGATCCTATGATAATATTTATACATGTTATCCTAAGATTGCTACCAATGAACATATTTCCACAGAAAAAGACACTCACAGACTTATGAAATAAACTAATGGTTAGCAAAATGAAAGGTGGGAGGATGGGTAAATTAGGACTATGGGGTTAACATACATATACTAATGTATGTTAAGTGTATAAAAACATATAACAGATAAACTGTATGAATTATATAATCACCAATACCTTTAAAATATACATTTTGTAATCACATACATGGTAACAGGACCCGAAGATGAACAGACATATGTATGAATCATTGAGCAGATCCTGTACAGCCAGGCAATCAAAACACTCTAATCAAATTTACGCTGATAAGAAATAGAAATGAAATTTAAAAAACAAACATAAGTAAGGAGACATAAACTTCTGGGGGCTTGTCCCAGCACATTCCACTCTAATTTACAACCTCAGAACACTACCTCCAGGAAGATTCTGTTGCCATAGTAACAAGAGTTGAGAACGTAATAATGCTGCCGCCTTGTGGCTGTTTCCCACAACAGCAGCTTTAAACCCACTGCTAATGGTTGCTTAATAGTCACAACGACTACAGGGGTCTAAATGACACCTGCCCTCAAAAAGTGCCCTTGGGTAGGGAATAGGCAAGAAAATTCAACACATGAGAAATTTTTCAAAAAGTGAATATGAAAAGAGAAGTTGTACTCACACTTTAACAAAAAAAGGAAAAGAAGAAAAAGGATATGCCTAAAGATCAGTATAAGGAATTATTCGCCACATGCGTATCCAACCTCCATAAAGGTTTCAGCTCACAACAGACAAATGGCCATCAGCAAAAGTCTACAAACTATAAATGCTGAAGGTGTTTTAGAGAAATGTGTACCTTCTATCTGCTGCTGGGATGTAAAGTGGTAACAGCACTAACGCAAACTGAATGGAGCCGCTTGAAAAGGTAGAAATTGAGCTACCATATGATGCGGCAGGGCACCTCTCGGGCTTATAACCTAAGACCACCAGAATCGGAAAGACACAGGCAGTCAAATGTGCACTGCAGCAATACTGAAATAGCCAAGACATGGAAGCAAAAAAAGGTCCATAAACAGATGAATGGACAGAGAAGAAGTGGTATATGGACAGAATGGAATAGTAGCCTCGGGAAAAAAATGAACAATGCCGTTTTCAGGACTACAGTAGAGCCTAGAAATAATTATATAAGGTTAAGTAAGTCAAAAGGGTATGACAAATATCCTATGATATCATTTATACATGTTATCCTAAGATTGCTACCAATGAACATATTTCCACAGAAAAAGACACTCACAGACTTATGAAATAAACTAATGCTTAGCCAAAATGAAAGGGGGGAGGATGGGTAAATTAGGACTATGGGATTAACATAAATATACTAATGTATGTTACATGCATATAAACATATAACAGATAAACTATATGAATTATATAATCACCAATACCTTTAAAATATACATTCTGTATTCACATACATGGTAACAGAATCCGAAGATGAACAATCATATGTAGGAATCATTGAGCAGATTCTGTACAGCCAGACAATCAAAAGACTCTAATCAAATTTACTCCAAAAAGAAATACAATTAAATTTAAAAAACAAACATAAGTAAGGAGACATAAACTTCTGGGGGCTCGTCCCAGCACATTCCACTCTAATTTACAACCACGGAACACTACCTCCAGGAAGATTCTGTTGCCCTAGTAACAAGAGATGAGAACGTAATAATGCTGCTGCCTTGTGGCTGTTTCCCACAACAGCAGCATTAAACCCAGTGCTAATGGTTGCTTAATAGTCACAAGGACTGCAGGGCTCTAAATGACACCTGCCCTGAAAAATGCCCTGGGGTAGGGAATAGGCAAGAAAATTCAACACATGAGAAATTTTTCAAGAAGTCAATAAGAGGAGGGAAGTTGTACTCACTCTTTAAAAAAAAAGGAAAAGAAAAAAAAGGACATGCCTAAAGCTCAGTATAAGGAATTATTAGACACATGCAAATTCAAATTCAAAAAGGTTTCAGCTCACACCAGTCATTTCCATCAGCAAAATGTCTATAAACTATAAATGCTGAAGGGGTTTTAGAGAACTGTGTACCTTCTAGCTGCTGGTGGGATGTAAAGTGGTAACAGCACTAACGCAAACTGAATGGAGCTGCTTGAAAAGATAAAAATTGAGCTACCATATGATGCGGCAGGTCACCTTTTGGGCCTATAACCTAAGACCACCTGAATCGGAAAGACACAGGCAGGCAAATGAGCACTGCAGCAATATTGAAATAGCCAAGACATGGAAGCAGAAAAAAGGTTCATAAACAGATGAATGGACAAAGAAGAAGTAGTATACGTACCAAATAGAATAGTAGCCTCGGGAAAAAAATGAACAATGCCGTTTTCAGGACTACAGTTGAGCCTAGAAATAATCATATAAGGTTAAGTAACTCAAAAGGGTACGACAAATATCCTATGATAACATTTATACATGTTATCCTAAGATAGCTACCAATGAACATATTTCCACAGAAAAAGACACTCACAGACTTATCAAATAAACTAATGGTTAGCCAAAATGAAAGGTGGGAGGATGGGTTAACTAGGACTATGGGGTTAACATACATATACTAATGTATGTTAAGTGTATAAAAACATATAACAGATAAACTGTATGAATTATATAATCACCAATACCTTTAAAATATACATTTTGTAATCACATACATGGTAACAGGACCCGAGGATGAACAGACATATGTATGATTCATTGAGCAGATTCTGTACAGCCAGGCAATCAAAACACTAAAATCAAATTTACTCCGATAAGAAATAGAAATTAAATTTAAAAAACAAACGTAAGTAAGGAGACATAAACTTCTGGAGGCTTGTCCCAGCACATTCCACTCTAATTTACAACCTCGGAACACTACCTCCAGGAAGACTCTGTTGCCATAGTAACAAGAGTTGAGAACGTAATAATGCTGCGGCCTTGTGGCTGTTTCCCACAACAGCAGCTTTAAACCCAGTGCTAATGGTTGCTTAATAGTCAAAACGACTGCAGGGGTCTAAATGACACCTGCCCTCAAAAAATGCCCTGGGGTAGGGAATACGCAAGAAAATTCAACACATGAGAAATTTTTCAAAAAGTGAATATGAAGAGGGAAGTTGTACTCACACTTTAACAAAAAAAGGAAAAGAAGAAAAAGGATATGCCTAAAGATCAGTATAAGGAATTATTCGCCACATGCGTATCCAACCTCCAAAAAGGTTTCAGCTCACACCAGTCAAATGGCCATCAGCAAAAAGTCTACAAACTATAAATGCTGAAGGGGTTTTAGAGAAATGTGTACCTTCTATCTGCTGCTGGGATGTAAAGTGGTAACAGCACTAACGCAAACTGAATGGAGCCGCTTGAAAAGGTAGAAATTGAGCTACCATATGATGCGGCAGGGCACCTCTCGGGCTTATAACCTAAGACCACCAGAATCGGAAAGACACAGGCAGTCAAATGTGCACTGCAGCAATACTGAAATAGCCAAGACATGGAAACAAAAAAGGGTCCATAAACAGATGAATGGACAGAGAAGAAGTGGTATATGGACAGAATGGAATAGTAGCCTCGGGGAAAAAATGAACAATGCCGTTTTCAGGACTACAGTAGAGCCTAGAAATAATAATATAAGGTTAAGTAAGTCAAAAGGGTATGACAAATATCCTATGATATCATTTATACATGTTATCCTAAGATTGCTACCAATGAACATATTTCCACAGAAAAAGACACTCACAGACTTATGAAATAAACTAATGGTTAGCCAAAATGAAAGGGGGGAGGATGGGTAAATTAGGACTATGGGATTAACATAAATATACTAATGTATGTTACATGCATATAAACATATAACAGATAAACTATATGAATTATATAATCACCAATACCTTTAAAATATACATTCTGTATTCACATACATGGTAACAGAATCCGAAGATGAACAATCATATGTAGGAATCATTGAGCAGATTCTGTACAGCCAGACAATCAAAAGACTCTAATCAAATTTACTCCAAAAAGAAATACAATTAAATTTAAAAAACAAACATAAGTAAGGAGACATAAACTTCTGGGGGCTCGTCCCAGCACATTCCACTCTAATTTACAACCACGGAACACTACCTCCAGGAAGATTCTGTTGCCCTAGTAACAAGAGATGAGAACGTAATAATGCTGCTGCCTTGTGGCTGTTTCCCACAACAGCAGCATTAAACCCAGTGCTAATGGTTGCTTAATAGTCACAAGGACTGCAGGGCTCTAAATGACACCTGCCCTGAAAAATGCCCTGGGGTAGGGAATAGGCAAGAAAATTCAACACATGAGAAATTTTTCAAGAAGTCAATAAGAGGAGGGAAGTTGTACTCACTCTTTAAAAAAAAAGGAAAAGAAAAAAAAGGACATGCCTAAAGCTCAGTATAAGGAATTATTAGACACATGCAAATTCAAATTCAAAAAGGTTTCAGCTCACACCAGTCATTTCCATCAGCAAAATGTCTATAAACTATAAATGCTGAAGGGGTTTTAGAGAACTGTGTACCTTCTAGCTGCTGGTGGGATGTAAAGTGGTAACAGCACTAACGCAAACTGAATGGAGCTGCTTGAAAAGATAAAAATTGAGCTACCATATGATGCGGCAGGTCACCTTTTGGGCCTATAACCTAAGACCACCTGAATCGGAAAGACACAGGCAGGCAAATGAGCACTGCAGCAATATTGAAATAGCCAAGACATGGAAGCAGAAAAAAGGTTCATAAACAGATGAATGGACAAAGGAGAAGTGGTATACGTACCAAATAGAATAGTAGCCTCGGGAAAAAAATGAACAATGCCGTTTTCAGGACTACAGTTGAGCCTAGAAATAATCATATAAGCTTAAGTAATTCAAAAGGGTACGACAAATATCCTATGATAATATTTATACATGTTATCCTAAGATTGCTACCAATGAACATATTTCCACAGAAAAAGACACTCACAGACTTATCAAATAAACTAGTGGTTAGCCAAAATGAAAGGTGGGAGGATGGGTTAACTAGGACTATAGGGTTAACATACATATACTAATGTATGTTAAGTGTATAAAAACATATAACAGATAAACTGTATGAATTATATAATCACCAATACCTTTAAAATATACATTTTGTAATCACATACATGGTAACAGGACCCGAGGATGAACAGACATATGTATGAATCATTGAGCAGATTCTGTACAGCCAGGCAATCAAAACACTAAAATCAAATTTACTCCGATAAGAAATAGAAATTAAATTTAAAAAACAAACGTAAGTAAGGAGACATAAACTTCTGGGGGCTTGTCCCAGCACATTCCACTCTAATTTACAACCTCGGAACACTACCTCCAGGAAGACTCTGTTGCCATAGTAACAAGAGTTGAGAACGTAATAATGCTGCCGCCTTGTGGCTGTTTCCCACAACAGCAGCTTTAAACCCAGTGCTAATGGTTGCTTAATAGTCAAAACGACTGCAGGGGTCTAAATGACACCTGCCCTCAAAAAATGCCCTGGGGTAGGGAATACGCAAGAAAATTCAACACATGAGAAATTTTTCAAAAAGTGAATATGAAGAGGGAAGTTGTACTCACACTTTAACAAAAAAAGGAAAAGAAGAAATAGGATATGCCTAAAGATCAGTATAAGGAATTATTCGCCACATGCGTATCCAACCTCCAAAAAGGTTTCAGCTCACACCAGTCAAATGGCCATCAGCAAAAAGTCTACAAACTATAAATGCTGAAGGGGTTTTAGAGAAATGTATACCTTCTATCTGCTGCTGGGATGTAAAGTGGTAACAGCACTAACGCAAACTGAATGGAGCTGCTTGAAAAGGTAAAAATTGAGCTACCATATGATGCGGCAGGTCACCTTTTGGGCCTATAACCTAAGACCACCTGAATCAGAAAGACACAGGCAGGCAAATGAGCACTGCAGCAATATTGAAATAGCCAAGACATGGAAGCAGAAAAAAGGTTCATAAACAGATGAATGGACAAAAAAGAAGTGGTATACGTACCAAATAGAATAGTAGCCTCGGGAAAAAAATGAACAATGCCATTTTCAGGACTACAGTTGAGCCTAGAAATAATCATATAAGGTTAAGTAACTCAAAAGGGTACGACAAATAACCTATGATAACATTTATACATGTTATCCTAAGATAGCTACCAATGAACATATTTCCACAGAAAAAGACACTCACAGACTTATGAAATAAAATAATGGTTAGACAAAATGAAAGGTGGGAGGACGGGTAAATTAGGACTATGGGGTTAACATACATATACTAATGTATGTTAAGTGTATAAAAACATATAACAGATAAACTGTATGAATTATATAATCACCAATACCTTTAAAATATACATTCTGTAATAACATACATGGTAACAGAATCCGAAGATGAACAGACATATGTAGGAATCATTGAGCAGTTTCTGTACAGCCAGACAATCAAAACACTCTAATCAAATTTACTCCGATAAGAAATAGAAATTAAATTTAAAAAACAAACCTAAGTAAGGAGACATAAACTTCTGGGGGCTTGTCCCAGCACATTCCACTCTAATTTACAACCTCGGAACACTACCTCCAGGAAGATTCTGTTGCCCTAGTAACAAGAGATGAGAACGTAATAATGCTGCCGCCTTGTGGCTCTTTCCCACAACAGCAGCTTTAAACCCAGTGCTAATGGTTGCTTAATAGTCACCTGGACTGCAGGTTTCTAAATGACACCTGCCCTGAAAAATACCCTGGGGTAAGGAATAGGCAAGAATATTCAACACATGAGAAATTTTTCAAGAAATCAATAAGAGGAGGGAAGTTGTACTCACTCTTTAAAAAAAAAGGAAAAGAAAAAAAAGGACATGCCTAAAGCTCAGTAGAATGAATTATTAGACACATGCAAATTCAAATTCAAAAAGGTTTCAGCTCACACCAATCGTTTCCATCAGCAAAATGTCTACAAACTATAAATGCTGAAGGGGTTTTAGAGAACTGTGTACCTTCTAGCTGCTGGTGGGATGTAAAGTGGTAACAGCACTAACACAAACTGAATGGAGCTGCTTGAAAAGATAAAAATTGAGCTACCATATGATGCGGCAGGTCACCTTTTGGGCCTATAACCTAAGACCACCTGAATCGGAAAGACACAGGCAGGCAAATGAGCACTGCAGCAATATTGAAATAGCCAAGACATGGAAGCAGAAAAAAGGTTCATAAACAGATGAATGGACAAAGAAGAAGTGGTATACGTACCAAATAGAATAGTAGCCTCGGGAAAAAAATGAACAATGCCATTTTCAGGACTACAGTTGAGCCTAGAAATAATCATATAAGGTTAAGTAACTCAAAAGGGTACGACAAATATCCTATGATAACATTTATACATGTTATCCTAAGATTGCTACCAATGAACATATTTCCACAGAAAAAGACACTCACAGACTTATGAAATAAACTAATGGTTAGCCAAAATGAAAGGTGGGAGGATGGGTTAACTAGGACTATGGGGTTAACATACATATACTAATGTATGTTAAGTGTATAAAAACATATAACAGATAAACTGTATGAATTATATAATCACCAATACCTTTAAAATATACATTTTGTAATCACATACATGGTAACAGGACCCGAGGATGAACAGACATATGTATGAATCATTGAGCAGATTCTGTACAGCCAGGCAATCAAAACACTAAAATCAAATTTACTCCGATAAGAAATAGAAATTAAATTTAAAAAACAAACATAAGTAAGGAGACATAAACTTCTGGGGGCTTGTCCCAGCACATTCCACTCTAATTTACAACCTCGGAACACTACCTCCAGGAAGACTCTGTTGCCATAGTAACAAGAGTTGAGAACGTAATAATGCTGCCGCCTTGTGGCTGTTTCCCACAACAGCAGCTTTAAACCCAGTGCTAATGGTTGCTTAATAGTCAAAATGACTGCAGGGGTCTAAATGACACCTGCCCTCAAAAAATGCCCTGGGGTAGGGAATACGCAAGAAAATTCAACACATGAGAAATTTTTCAAAAAGTGAATATGAAGAGGGAAGTTGTACTCACACTTTAACAAAAAAAGGAAAAGAAGAAAAAGGATATGCCTAAAGATCAGTATAAGGAATTATTCGCCACATGCGTATCCAACCTCCAAAAAGGTTTCAGCTCACACCAGTCAAATGGCCATCAGCAAAAAGTCTACAAACTATAAATGCTGAAGGGGTTTTAGAGAAATGTATACCTTCTATCTGCTGCTGGGATGTAAAGTGGTAACAGCACTAACGCAAACTGAATGGAGCTGCTTGAAAAGGTAAAAATTGAGCTACCATATGATGCGGCAGGTCACCTTTTGGGCCTATAACCTAAGACCACCTGAATCGGAAAGACACAGGCAGGCAAATGAGCACTGCAGCAATATTGAAATAGCCAAGACATGGAAGCAGAAAAAAGCTTCATAAACAGATGAATGGACAAAGAAGAAGTGGTATACGTACCAAATAGAATAGTAGCCTCGGGAAAAAAATGAACAATGCCGTTTTCAGGACTACAGTTTAGCCTAGAAATAATCATATAAGGTTAAGTAACTCAAAAGGGTACGACAAATATCCTATGATAACATTTATACATGTTATCCTAAGATTGCTACCAATGAACATATTTCCACAGAAAAAGACACTCACAGACTTATGAAATAAACTAATGGTTAGCAAAATGAAAGGTGGGAGGATGGGTAAATTAGGACTATGGGGTTAACATACATATACTAATGTATGTTAAGTGTATAAAAACATTTAACAGATAAACTGTATGAATTATATAATCACCAATACCTTTAAAATATACATTTTGTAATCACATACATGGTAACAGGACCCGAAGATGAACAGACATATGTATGAATCATTGAGCAGATCCTGTACAGCCAGGCAATCAAAACACTCTAATCAAATTTACGCTGATAAGAAATAGAAATGAAATTTAAAAAACAAACACAAGTAAGGAGACATAAACTTCTGGGGGCTTGTCCCAGCACATTCCACTCTAATTTACAACCTCAGAACACTACCTCCAGGAAGATTCTGTTGCCCTAGTAACAAGAGTTGAGAACGTAATAATGCTGCCGCCTTGTGGCTGTTTCCCACAACAGCAGCTTTAAACCCAGTGCTAATGGTTGCTTAATAGTCACAACGACTGCAGGGGTCTAAATGACACCTGCCCTCAAAAAGTGCCCTTGGGTAGGGAATAGGCAAGAAAATTCAACACATGAGAAATTTTTCAAAAAGTGAATATGAAGAGGGAAGTTGTACTCACACTTTAACAAAAAAAGGAAAAGAAGAAAAAGGATATGCCTAAAGATCAGTATAAGGAATTATTCGCCACATGCGTATCCAACCTCCATAAAGGTTTCAGCTCACAACAGTCAAATGGCCATCAGCAAAAAGTCTACAAACTATAAATGCTGAAGGGGTTTTAGAGAAATGTGTACCTTCTATCTGCTGCTGGGATGTAAAGTGGTAACAGCACTAACGCAAACTGAATGGAGCCGCTTGAAAAGGTAGAAATTGAGCTACCATATGATGCGGCAGGGCACCTCTCGGGCTTATAACCTAAGACCACCAGAATCGGAAAGACACAGGCAGTCAAATGTGCACTGCAGCAATACTGAAATAGCCAAGACATGGAAGCAAAAAAGGGTCCATAAACAGATGAATGGACAGAGAAGAAGTGGTATATGGACAGAATGGAATAGTAGCCTCGGGGAAAAAATGAACAATGCCGTTTTCAGGACTACAGTAGAGCCGAGAAATAATTATATAAGGTTAACTAAGTCAAAAGGGTATGACAAATATCCTATGATATCATTTATACATGTTATCCTAAGATTGCTACCAATGAACATATTTCCACAGAAAAAGACACTCACAGACTTATGAAATAAACTAATGGTTAGCCAAAATGAAAGGGGGGAGGATGGGTAAATTAGGACTATGGGATTAACATAAATATACTAATGTATGTTACATGCATATAAACATATAACAGATAAACTATGTGAATTATATAATCACCAATACCTTTAAAATATACATTCTGTATTCACATACATGGTAACAGAATCCGAAGATGAACAGACATATGTAGGAATCATTGAGCAGATTCTGTACAGCCAGACAATCAAAAGACTCTAATCAAATTTACTCCAAAAAGAAATAGAATTAAATTTAAAAAACAAACATAAGTAAGGAGACATAAACTTCTGGGGGCTCGTCCCAGCACATTCCACTCTAATTTACAACCACGGAACACTACCTCCAGGAAGATTCTGTTGCCCTAGTAACAAGAGATGAGAACGTAATAATGCTGCTGCCTTGTGGCTGTTTCCCACAACAGCAGCATTAAACCCAGTGCTAATGGTTGCTTAATAGTCACAAGGACTGCAGGGCTCTAAATGACACCTGCCCTGAAAAATGCCCTGGGGTAGGGAATAGGCAAGAAAATTCAACACATGAGAAATTTTTCAAGAAGTCAATAAGAGGAGGGAAGTTGTACTCACTCTTTAAAAAAAAAGGAAAAGAAAAAAAAGGACATGCCTAAAGCTCAGTATAAGGAATTATTAGACACATGCAAATTCAAATTCAACAAGGTTTCAGCTCACACCAGTCATTTCCATCAGCAAAATGTCTATAAACTATAAATGCTGAAGGGGTTTTAGAGAACTGTGTACCTTCTAGCTGCTGGTGGGATGTAAAGTGGTAACAGCACTAACGCAAACTGAATGGAGCTGCTTGAAAAGGTAAAAATTGAGCTACCATATGATGCGGCAGGTCACCTTTTGGGCCTATAACCTAAGACCACCTGAATCGGAAAGACACAGGCACGCAAATGAGCACTGCAGCAATATTGAAATAGCCAAGACATGGAAGCAGAAAAAAGGTTCATAAACAGATGAATGGACAAAGAAGAAGTGGTATACGTACCAAATAGAATAGTAGCCTCGGGAAAAAAATGAGCAATGCCGTTTTCAGGACTACAGTTGAGCCTAGAAATAATCATATAAGGTTAAGTAACTCAAAAGGGTACGACAAATATCCTATGATAACATTTATACATGTTATCCTAAGATAGCTACCAATGAACATATTTCCACAGAAAAAGACACTCACAGACTTATCAAATAAACTAATGGTTAGCCAAAATGAAAGGTGGGAGGATGGCTTAACTAGGACTATGGGGTTAACATACATATACTAATGTATGTTAAGTGTATAAAAACATATAACAGATAAACTGTATGAATTATATAATCACCAATACCTTTAAAATATACATTTTGTAATCACATACATGGTAACAGGACCCGAGGATGAACAGACATATGTATGAATCATTGAGCAGATTCTGTACAGCCAGGCAATCAAAACACTAAAATCAAATTTACTCCGATAAGAAATAGAAATTAAATTTAAAAAACAAACGTAAGTAAGGAGACATAAACTTCTGGAGGCTTGTCCCAGCACATTCCACTCTAATTTACAACCTCGGAACACTACCTCCAGGAAGACTCTGTTGCCCTAGTAACAAGAGTTGAGAACGTAATAATGCTGCCGCCTTGTGGCTGTTTCCCACAACAGCAGCTTTAAACCCAGTGCTAATGGTTGCTTAATAGTCAAAACGACTGCAGGGGTCTAAATGACACCTGCCCTCAAAAAATGCCCTGGGGTAGGGAATACGCAAGAAAATTCAACACATGAGAAATTTTTCAAAAAGTGAATATGAAGAGGGAAGTTGTACTCACACTTTAACAAAAAAAGGAAAAGAAAAAAAAGGACATGCCTAAAGCTCAGTAGAATGAATTATTAGACACATGCAAATTCAAATTCAAAAAGGTTTCAGTTCACACCAGTCGTTTCCATCAGCAAAATGTCTACAAACTATAAATGCTGAAGGGGTTTTAGAGAACTGTGTACCTTCTAGCTGCTGGTGGGATGTAAAGTGGTAACAGCACTAACACAAACTGAATGGAGCTGCTTGAAAAGATAAAAATTGAGCTACCATATGATGCGGCAGGTCACCTTTTGGGCCTATAACCTAAGACCACCTGAATCGGAAAGACACAGGCAGGCAAATGAGCACTGCAGCAATATTGAAAAAGCCAAGACATGGAAGCAGAAAAAAGGTTCATAAACAGATGAATGGACAAAGAAGAAGTGGTATACGTACCAAATAGAATAGTAGCCTCGGGAAAAAAATGAACAATGCCGTTTTCAGGACTACAGTTGAGCCTAGAAATAATCATATAAGGTTAAGTAACTCAAAAGGGTACGACAAAGATCCTATGATAATATTTATACATGTTATCCTAAGATTGCTACCAATGAACATATTTCCACAGAAAAAGACACTCACAGACTTATGAAATAAACTAATGGTTAGCAAAATGAAAGGTGGGAGGATGGGTAAATTAGGACTATGGGGTTAACATACATATACTAATGTATGTTAAGTGTATAAAAACATATAACAGATAAACTGTATGAATTATATAATCACCAATACCTTTAAAATATACATTTTGTAATCACATACATGGTAACAGGACCCGAGGATGAACAGACATATGTATGAATCATTGAGCAGATTCTGTACAGCCAGGCAATCAAAACACTAAAATCAAATTTACTCCGATAAGAAATAGAAATTAAATTTAAAAAACAAACGTAAGTAAGGAGACATAAACTTCTGGGGGCTTGTCCCAGCACATTCCACTCTAATTTACAACCTCGGAACACTACCTCCAGGAAGACTCTGTTGCCATAGTAACAAGAGTTGAGAACGTAATAATGCTGCCGCCTTGTGGCTGTTTCCCACAACAGCAGCTTTAAACCCAGTGCTAATGGTTGCTTAATAGTCAAAACGACTGCAGGGGTCTAAATGACACCTGCCCTCAAAAAATGCCCTGGGGTAGGGAATACGCAAGAAAATTCAACACATGTGAAATTTTTCAAAAAGTGAATATGAAGAGGGAAGTTGTACTCACACTTTAACAAAAAAAGGAAAAGAAAAAAAAGGACATGCCTAAAGCTCAGTAGAATGAATTATTAGACACATGCAAATTCAAATTCAAAAAGGTTTCAGTTCACACCAGTCGTTTCCATCAGGAAATGTCTACAAACTATAAATGCTGAAGGGGTTTTAGAGAACTGTGTATCTTCTAGCTGCTGGTGGGATGTAAAGTGGTAACAGCACTAACACAAACTGAATGGAGCTGCTTGAAAAGATAAAAATTGACCTACCATATGATGCGGCAGGTCACCTTTTGGGCCTATAACCTAAGACCACCTGAATCGGAAAGACACAGGCAGGCAAATGAGCACTGCAGCAATATTGAAATAGCCAAGACATGGAAGCAGAAAAAAGGTTCATAAACAGATGAATGGACAAAGAAGAAGTGGTATACGTACCAAATAGAATAGTAGCCTCGGGAAAAAAATGAACAATGCCGTTTTCAGGACTACAGTTGAGCCTAGAAATAATCATATAAGGTTAAGTAACTCAAAAGGGTACGACAAATATCCTATGATAATATTTATACATGTTATCCTAAGATTGCTACCAATGAACATATTTCCACAGAAAAAGACACTCACAGACTTATGAAATAAACTAATGGTTAGCAAAATGAAAGGTGGGAGGATGGGTAAATTAGGACTATGGGGTTAACATACATATACTAATGTATGTTAAGTGTATAAAAACATATAACAGATAAACTGTATGAATTATATAATCACCAATACCTTTAAAATATACCTTTTGTAATCACATACATGGTAACAGGACACGAAGATGAACAGAAATATGTATGAATCATTGAGCAGATCCTGTACAGCCAGGCAATCAAAACACTCTAATCAAATTTACACTGATAAGAAATAGAAATGAAATTTAAAAACAAACATAAGTAAGGAGACATAAACTTCTGGGGGCTTGTCCCAGCACATTCCACTCTAATTTACAACCTCAGAACACTACCTCCAGGAAGATTCTGTTGCCCTAGTAACAAGAGTTGAGAACGTAATAATGCTGCCGCCTTGTGGCTGTTTCCCACAACAGCAGCTTTAAACCCAGTGCTAATGGTTGCTTAATAGTCACAACGACTGCAGGGGTCTAAATGACACCTGCCCTCAAAAAGTGCCCTTGGGTAGGGAATAGGCAAGAAAATTCAACACATGAGAAATTTTTCAAAAAGTGAATATGAAGAGGGAAGTTGTACTCACACTTTAACAACAAAAGGAAAAGAAGAAAAAGGATATGCCTAAAGATCAGTATAAGGAATTATTCGCCACATGAGTATCCAACCTCCATAAAGGTTTCAGCTCACAACAGTCAAATGGCCATCAGCAAAAGTCTACAAACTATAAATGCTGAAGGGGTTTTAGAGAAATGTGTACCTTCTATCTGCTGCTGGGATGTAAAGTGGTAACAGCACTAACGCAAACTGAATGGAGCCGCTTGAAAAGGTAGAAATTGAGATACCATATGATGCGGCAGGGCACCTCTCGGGCTTATAACCTAAGACCACCAGAATCGGAAAGACACAGGCAGTCAAATGTGCACTGCAGCAATACTGAAATAGCCAAGACATGGAAGCAAAAAAAGGTCCATAAACAGATGAATGGACAGAGAAGAAGTGGTATATGGACAGAATGGAATAGTAGCCTCGGTAAAAAAATGAACAATGACGTTTTCAGGACTACAGTAGAGCCTAGAAATAGTAATATAAGGTTAAGTAAGTCAAAAGGGTATGACAAATATCCTATGATATCATTTATACATGTTATCCTAAGATTGCTACCAATGAACATATTTCCACAGAAAAAGACACTCACAGACTTATAAAATAAACTAATGCTTAGCCAAAATGAAAGGGGGGAGGATGGGTAAATTAGGACTATGGGATTAACATAAATATACTAATGTATGTTACATGCATATAAACATATAACAGATAAACTATATGAATTATATAATCACCAATACCTTTAAAATATACATTCTGTATTCACATACATGGTAACAGAATCCGAAGATGAACAGACATATGTAGGAATCATTGAGCAGATTCTGTACAGCCAGACAATCAAAAGACTCTAATCAAATTTACTCCAAAAAGAAATAGAATTAAATTTAAAAAACAAACATAAGTAAGGAGACATAAACTTCTGGGGGCTCGTCCCAGCACATTCCACTCTAATTTACAACCACGGAACACTACCTCCAGGAAGATTCTGTTGCCCTAGTAACAAGAGATGAGAACGTAATAATGCTGCCGCCTTGTGGCTGTTTCCCACAACAGCAGCATTAAACCCACTGCTAATGGTTGCTTAATAGTCACAAGGACTGCAGGGCTCTAAATGACACCTGCCCTGAAAAATGCCCTGGGGTAGGGAATAGGCAAGAAAATTCAACACATGAGAAATTTTTCAAGAAGTCAATAAGAGGAGGGAAGTTGTACTCACTCTTTAAAAAAAAGGAAAAGAAAAAAAAGGACATGCCTAAAGCTCAGTATAAGGAATTATTAGACACATGCAAATTCAAATTCAACAAGGTTTCAGCTCACACCAGTCATTTCCATCAGCAAAATGTCTATAAACTATAAATGCTGAAGGGGTTTTAGAGAACTGTGTACCTTCTAGCTGCTGGTGGGATGTAAAGTGGTAACAGCACTAACGCAAACTGAATGGAGCTGCTTGAAAAGGTAAAAATTGAGCTACCATATGATGCAGCAGGGCACCTCTTGGGCTTATAACCTAAGACTACCAGAATCGGAAAGACACAGGCAGTCAAATGTGCACTGCAGCAATATTGAAATAGCAAAGACATGGAAGCAAAAAAAATGTCCATAAACAGATGAATGGACAGAGAAGAAGTGGTATATGGACAGAATGGAATAGTAGCCTCGGGGAAAAAATGAACAATGCCGTTTTCAGGACTACAGTTGAGCCTAGAAATAATCATATAACGTTAAGTAACTCAAAAGGGTACGACAAATATCCTATGATAACATTTATACATGTTATCCTAAGATAGCTACCAATGAACATATTTCCACAGAAAAAGACACTCACAGACTTATCAAATAAACTAATGGTTAGCCAAAATGAAAGGTGGGAGGATGGGTTAACTAGGACTATGGGGTTAACATACATATACTAATGTATGTTAAGTGTATAAAACCATATAACAGATAAACTGTATGAATTATATAATCACCAATACCTTTAAAATATACATTTTGTAATCACATACATGGTAACAGGACCCGAGGATGAACAGACATATGTATGAATCATTGAGCAGATTCTGTACAGCCAGGCAATCAAAACACTAAAATCAAATTTACTCCGATAAGAAATAGAAATTAAATTTAAAAAACAAACATATGTAAGGAGACATAAACTTCTGGAGGCTTGTCCCAGCACATTCCACTCTAATTTACAACCTCGGAACACTACCTCCAGGAAGACTCTGTTGCCATAGTAACAAGAGTTGAGAACGTAATAATGCTGCCGCCTTGTGGCTGTTTCCCACAACAGCAGCTTTAAACCCAGTGCTAATGGTTGCTTAATAGTCAAAACGACTGCAGGGGTCTAAATGACACCTGCCCTCAAAAAATGCCCTGGGGTAGGGAATACGCAAAAAAATTCAACACATGAGAAATTTTTCAAAAAGTGAATATGAAGAGGGAAGTTGTACTCACACTTTAACAAAAAAAGGAAAAGAAGAAAAAGGATATGCCTAAAGATCAGTATAAGGAATTATTCGCCACATGCGTATCCAACCTCCAAAAAGGTTTCAGCTCACACCAGTCAAATGGCCATCAGCAAAAAGTCTACAAACTATAAATGCTGAAGGGGTTTTAGAGAAATGTATACCTTCTATCTGCTGCTGGGATGTAAAGTGGTAACAGCACTAACGCAAACTGAATGGAGCTGCTTGAAAAGGTAAAAATTGAGCTACCATATGATGCGGCAGGGCACCTCTTCGGCTTATAACCTAAGACTACCAGAATCGGAAAGACACAGGCAGTCAAATGTGCACTGCAGCAATATGGAAATAGCAAAGACATGGAAGCAAAAAAAATGTCCATAAACAGATGAATGGACAGAGAAGAAGTGGTATATGGACAGAATGCAATAGTAGCCTCGGGGAAAAAATGAACAATGCCGTTTTAAGGACTAGAGTTGAGCCTAGAAATAATCATATAAGGTTAAGTAAGTCAAAAGGGTATGACAAATATCCTATGATATCATTTATACATGTTATCCTAAGATTGCTACCAATGAACATATTTCCACTGAAAAAGACACTCACAGAGTTATGAAATAAACTAATTGTTAGCCAAAATGAAAGGTGGGAGGATGGGTAAATTAGGACTATGGGGTTAACATACATATACTAATGTATGTTAAGTGTATAAAAACATATAACAGATAAACTGTATGAATTATATATAATCACCAATACCTTTAAAATATACATTCTGTAATAACATACATGGTAACAGAATCCGAAGATGAACAGACATATGTAGGAATGATTGAGCAGTTTCTGTACAGCCAGACAATCAAAACACTCTAATCAAATTTACTCCGATAAGAAATAGAAATTTAATTTAAAAAACAAACCTAAGTAAGGAGACATAAACTTCTGGGGGCTTGTCCCAGCACATTCCACTCTAATTTACAACCTCGGAACACTACCACCAGGAAGATTCTGTTGCCCTAGTAACAAGAGATGAGAACGTAATAATGCTGCCGCCTTGTGGCTCTTTCCCACAACAGCAGCTTTAAACCCAGTGCTAATGGTTGCTTAATAGTCACATGGACTGCAGGGCTCTAAATGACACCTGCCCTGAAAAATGCCCTGGGGTAGGGAATAGGCAAGAATATTCAACACATGAGAAATTTTTCAAGAAGTCAATAAGAGGAGGGAAGTTGTACTCACTCTTTAAAAAAAAAGGAAAAGAAAAAAAAGGACATGCCTAAAGCTCAGTAGAATGAATTATTAGACACATGCAAATTCAAATTCAAAAAGGTTTCAGCTCACACCAGTCGTTTCCATCAGCAAAATGTCTACAAACTATAAATGCTGAAGGGGTTTTAGAGAACTGTGTACCTTCTAGCTGCTGGTGGGATGTAAAGTGGTAACAGCACTAACGCAAACTGAATGGAGTTTCTTGAAAAGGTAAAAATTGAGCTACCATATGATGCGGCAGGTCACCTTTTAGGCCTATAACCTAAGACCACCTAAATCGGAAAGACACAGGCAGGCAAATGTGCACTGCAGCAATATTGAAATAGCCAAGACATTTAAGCAGAAAAAGGGTTCATAAACAGATGAATGGACAAAGAAGAAGTGGTATACGTACCAAATAGCATAGTAGCCTCGGGAAAAAAATGAACAATACCGTTTTCCGGACTACAGTTGAGCCTAGAAATAATCATATAAGGTTAAGTAACTCAAAAGGGTACGACAAATATCAATGATAACATTTATACATGTTATCCTACGATTGCTACCAATGAACATATTTCCACAGAAAAGACACTCACAGACTTATGAAATAAACTAATGGTTAGCCAAAATGAAAGGTGGGAGGATGGGTAAATTAGGACTATGGGGTTAACATACATATACTAATGTATGTTAAGTGTATAAAAACATGTAACAGATAAACTGTATGAATTATATAATCACCAATACCTTTAAAATATACATTTTGTAATCACATACATGGTAAGAGGACCCAAAGATGAACAGACATATGTATGAATCACTGAGCAGATCCTGTACAGCCAGGCAATCAAAACACTCTAATCAAATTTACTCCGATAAGAAATAGAAATTAAATTTAAAAAAACAAACATAAGTAAGGAGACATAAACTTCTGGGGGCTTGTCCCAGCACATTCCACTCTAATTTACAACCTCGGAACACTACCTCCAGGAAGATTCTGTTGCCCTAGTAACAAGAGATGAGAACGTAATAATGCTGCTGCCTTCTGGCTCTTTCCCACAACAGCAGCTTTAAACCCAGTGCTAATGTTTGCTTAATAGTCACAAGGACTGCAGGGCTCTAAATGACACCTGCCCTTAAAAATGCCCTGGGGTAGGGAATAGGCAAGAAAATTCAACACATTAGAAATTTTTCAAGAAGTCAATAAAAGGAGGGAAGTTGTACTCACTCTTTAAAAAAAAAGGAAAAGAGAAAAAAGGACATTCCTAAACCTCAGTATAAGGAATTATTAGACACATGCAAATGCAAATTCAAAAAGGTTTCAGCTCACACCAGTCATTTCCATCAGCAAAATGTCTACAAACTATAAATGCTGAAGGAGTTTTAGAGAACTGTGTACCTTCTAGATCCTGGTTGGATGTAAAGTGGTAACAACACTAACGCAAACTGAATTGAGCTGTTGAAAAGGTAAAAATTGAGCTACCATATGATGCGGCAGGTCACCTTTTGGGCCTATAACCTAAGACCACCTGAATCGGAAAGACACAGGCAGGCAAATGAGCACTGCAGCAATATTGAAATAGCCAAGACATGGAAGCAGAAAAAAGGTTCATAAACAGATGAATGGACAAAGAAGAAGTGGTATACGTACCAAATAGAATAGTAGCCTCGGGAAAAAAATGAACAATGCCGTTTTCAGGACTACAGTTGAGCCTAGAAATAATCATATAAGGTTAAGTAACTCAAAAGGGTACGACAAATATCCTATGATAACATTTATACATGTTATCCTAAGATAGCTACCAATGAACATATTTCCACAGAAAAAGACACTGACAGACTTATGAAATAAACTAATGGTTAGACAAAATGAAAGGTGGGAGGATGGGTAAACTAGGACTATGGGGTTAACATACATATACTAATGTATGTTAAGTGTATAAAAACATATAACAGATAAACTGTATGAATTATATAATCACCAATACCTTTAAAATATACATTCTGTAATCACATACATGGTAACAGAATCCGAAGATTAACAGACATATGTGGGAATCATTGAGCAGTTTCTGTACAGCCAGACAATCAAAACACTCTAATCAAATTTACTCAGATAAGAAATAGAAATTAAATTTAAAAAACAAACCTAAGTAAGGAGACATAAACTTCTGGGGGCTTGTCCCAGCACATTCCACTCTAATTTACAACCTCGGAACACTACCTCCAGGAAGATTCTGTTGCCCTAGTAACAAGAGATGAGAACGTAATAATGCTGCCGCCTTGTGGCTCTTTCCCACAACAGCAGCTTTAAACCCAGTGCTAATGGTTGCTTAATAGTCACATGGACTGCAGGGCTCTAAATGACACCTGCCCTGAAAAATGCCCTGGGGTAGGGAATAGGCAATAATATTCAACACATGAGAAATTTTTCAAGAAGTCAATAAGAGGAGGGAAGTTGTACTCACTCTTTAAAAAAAAAGGAAAAGAAAAAAAAGGACATGCCTAAAGCTCAGTAGAATGAATTATTAGACACATGCAAATTCAAATTCAAAAAGGTTTCAGCTCACAACAGTCGTTTCCATCAGCAAAATGTCTACAAACTATAAATGCTGAAGGGGTTTTAGAGAACTGTGTACCTTCTAGCTGCTGGTGGGATGTAAAGTGGTAACAGCATTAACACAAACTGAATGGAGCTGCTTGAAAAGATAAAAATTGAGCTACCATATGATGCGGCAGGTCACCTTTTGGGCCTATAACCTAAGACCACCTGAATGGGAAAGACACAGGCAGGCAAATGAGCACTGCAGCAATATTGAAATAGCCAAGACATGGAAGCAGAAAAAAGGTTCATAAACAGATGAATGGACAAAGAAGAAGTGGTATACGTACCAAATAGAATAGTAGCCTCGGGAAAAAAATGAACAATGCCGTTTTCAGGACTACAGTTGAGCCTAGAAATAATCATATAACGTTAAGTAACTCAAAAGGGTACGACAAATATCCTATGAAAACATTTATACATGTTATTCTAAGATTGCTACCAATGAACATATTTCCACAGAAAAAGACACTCACAGACTTATCAAATAAACTAATGGTTAGCCAAAATGAAAGGTGGGAGGATGGGTAAATTAGGACTATGGGGTTAACATACATATACTAATGTATGTTAAGTGTATAAAAACATATAACAGATAAACTGTATGAATTATATAATCACCAATACCTTTAAAATATACATTTTGTAATCACATACATGGTAACAGGACCCGAAGATGAACAGACATATGTATGAATCATTGAGCAGATCCTGTACAGCCAGGCAATCAAAACACTCTAATCAAATTTACGCTGATAAGAAATAGAAATGAAATTTAAAAAACAAACATAAGTAAGGAGACATAAACTTCTGGGGGCTTGTCCCAGCACATTCCACTCTAATTTACAACCTCGGAACACTACCTCCAGGAAGACTCTGTTGCCATAGTAACAAGAGTTGAGAACGTAATAATGCTGCGGCCTTGTGGCTGTTTCCCACAACAGCAGCTTTAAACCCAGTAGTAATAGTTGCTTAATAGTCACAAGGACTGCAGGGCTCTAAATGACACCTGCCCTGAAAAATGCCCTGGGGTAGGGAATAGGCAAGAAAATTCAACACATGAGAAATTTTTCAAGAAGTCAATAAGAGGAGGGAAGTTGTACTCACTCTTTAAAAAAAAAGGAAAAGAAAAAAAAGGACATGCCTAAAGCTCAGTATAAGGAATTATTAGACACATGCAAATTCAAATTCAAAAAGGTTTCAGCTCACACCAGTCATTTCCATCAGCAAAATGTCTATAAACTATAAATGCTGAAGGGGTTTTAGAGAACTGTGTACCTTCTAGCTGCTGGTGGGATGTAAAGTGGTAACAGCACTAACGCAAACTGAATGGAGCTTCTTGAAAAGGTAAAAATTGAGCTACCATATGATGCAGCAGGTCACCCTTTGGGCCTATAACCTAAGACCACCTGAATCGGAAAGACACAGGCAGGCAAATGAGCACTGCAGCAATATTGAAATAGCCAAGACATGGAAGCAGAAAAAAGGTTCATAAACAGATGAATGGACAAAGAAGAAGTAGTATACGTACCAAATAGAATAGTAGCCTGGGGAAAAAAATGAACAACGCTGTTTTCAGGACTACAGTTGAGCCTAGAAATAATCATATAAGGTTAACTAACTCAAAAGGGTACGACAAAGATCCTATGATAATATTTATACATGTTATCCTAAGATTGCTACCAATGAACATATTTCCACAGAAAAAGACACTCACAGACTTATGAAATAAACTAATGGTTAGCAAAATGAAAGGTGGGAGGATGGGTAAATTAGGACTATGGGGTTAACATACATATACTAATGTATGTTAAGTGTATAACAACATATAACAGATAAACTGTATGAATTATATAATCACCAATACCTTTAAAATATACATTTTGTAATCACATACATGGTAACAGGACCCGAAGATGAACAGACATATGTATGAATCATTGAGCAGATCCTGTACAGCCAGGCAATCAAAACACTCTAATCAAATTTACGCTGATAAGAAATAGAAATGAAATTAAAAAACAAACATAAGTAAGGAGACATAAACTTCTGCGGGCTTGTCCCAGCACATTCCACTCTAATTTACAACCTCAGAACACTACCTCCAGGAAGATTCTGTTGCCCTAGTAACAAGAGTTGAGAACGTAATAATGCTGCCGCCTTGTGGCTGTTTCCCACAACAGCAGCTTTAAACCCAGTGCTAATGGTTGCTTAATAGTCACAACGACTGCAGGGCTCTAAATGACACCTGCCCTCAAAAAGTGCCCTTGGGTAGGGAATAGGCAAGAAAATTCAACACATGAGAAATTTTTCAAAAAGTGAATATGAAGAGAGAAGTTGTACTCACACTTTAACAAAAAAAGGAAAAGAAGAAAAAGGATATGCCTAAAGATCAGTATAAGGAATTATTCGCCACATGCGTATCCAACCTCCATAAAGGTTTCAGCTCACAACAGACAAATGGCCATCAGCAAAAGTCTACAAACTATAAATGCTGAAGGTGTTTTAGAGAAATGTGTAGCTTCTATCTGCTGCTGGGATGTAAAGTGGTAACAGCACTAACGCAAACTGAATGGAGCCGCTTGAAAAGGTAGAAATTGAGCTACCATATGATGCGGCAGGGCACCTCTCGGGCTTATAACCTAAGACCACCAGAATCAGAAAGACACAGGCAGTCAAATGTGCACTGCAGCAATACTGAAATAGCCAAGACATGGAAGCAAAAAAAGGTCCATAAACAGATGAATGGACAGAGAAGAAGTGGTATATGGACAGAATGGAATAGTAGCCTCGGGAAAAAAATGAACAATGCCGTTTTCAGGACTACAGTAGAGCCTAGAAATAATAATATAAGGTTAAGTAAGTCAAAAGGGTATGACAAATATCCTATGATATCATTTATACATGTTATCCTAAGATTGCTACCAATGAACATATTTCCACAGAAAAAGACACTCACAGACTTATGAAATAAACTAATGCTTAGCCAAAATGAAAGGGGGGATGATGGGTAAATTAGGACTATGGGATTAACATAAATATACTAATGTATGTTACATGCATATAAACATATAACAGATAAACTATATGAATTATATAATCACCAATACCTTTAAAATATACATTCTGTATTCACATACATGGTAACAGAATCCGAAGATGAACAGACATATGTAGGAATCATTGAGCAGATTCTGTACAGCCAGACAATCAAAAAACTCTAATCAAATTTACTCCAAAAAGAAATAGAATTAAATTTAAAAAACAAACATAAGTAAGGAGACATAAACTTCTGGGGGCTCGTCCCAGCACATTCCACTCTAATTTACAACCACGGAACACTACCTCCAGGAAGAGTCTGTTGCCCTAGTAACAAGAGATGAGAACGTAATAATGCTGCCGCCTTGTGGCTGTTTCCCACAACAGCAGCATTAAACCCAGTGCTAATGGTTGCTTAATAGTCACAAGGACTGCAGGGCTCTAAATGACACCTGCCCTGAAAAATGCCCTGGGGTAGGGAATAGGCAAGAAAATTCAACACATGAGAAATTTTTCAAGAAGTCAATAAGAGGAGGGAAGTTGTACTCACTCTTTAAAAAAAAAGGAAAAGAAAAAAAAGGACATGCCTAAAGCTCAGTATAAGGAATTATTAGACACATGCAAATTCAAATTCAAAAAGGTTTCAGCTCACACCAGTCATTTCCATCAGCAAAATGTCTATAAACTAAAAATGCTGAAGGGGTTTTAGAGAACTGTGTACCTTCTAGCTGCTGGTGGGATGTAAAGTGGTAACAGCACTAACGCAAACTGAATGGAGCTGCTTGAAAAGATAAAAATTGAGCTACCGTATGATGCGGCAGGTCACCTTTTGGGCCTATAACCTAAGACCACCTGAATCGGAAAGACACAGGCAGGCAAATGAGCACTGCAGCAATATTGAAATAGCCAAGACATGGAAGCAGAAAAAAGGTTCATAAACAGATGAATGGACAAAGAAGAAGTGGTATACGTACCAAATAGAATAGTAGCCTCGGGAAAAAAATGAACAATGCCGTTTTCAGGACTACAGTTGAGCCTAGAAATAATCATATAAGCTTAAGTAACTCAAAAGGGTACGACAAATATCCTATGATATCATTTATACGTGTTATCCTAAGATTGCTACCAATGAACATATTTCCACAGAAAAAGACACTCACAGACTTATGAAATAAACTAATGGTTAGCCAAAATGAAAGGTGGGAGGATGGGTTAACTAGGACTATAGGGTTAACATACATATACTAATGTATGTTAAGTGTATAAAAACATATAACAGATAAACTGTATGAATTATATAATCACCAATACCTTTAAAATATACATTTTGTAATCACATACATGGTAACAGGACCCGAGGATGAACAGATATATGTATGAATCATTGAGCAGATTCTGTACAGCCAGGCAATCAAAACACTAAAATCAAATTTACTCCGATAAGAAATAGAAATTAAATTTAAAAAACAAACCTAAGTAAGGAGACATAAACTTCTGGGGGCTTGTCCCAGCACATTCCACTCTAATTTACAACCTCGGAACACTACCTCCAGGAAGATTCTGTTGCCCTAGTAACAAGAGATGAGAACGTAATAATGCTGCCGCCTTGTGGCTCTTTCCCACAACAGCAGCTTTAAACCCAGTGCTAATGGTTGCTTAATAGTCACATGGACTGCAGGGCTCTAAATGACACCTGCCCTGAAAAATGCCCTGGGGTAGGGAATAGGCAATAATATTCAACACATGAGAAATTTTTCAAGAAGTCAATAAGAGGAGGGAAGTTGTACTCACTCTTTAAAAAAAAAGGAAAAGAAAAAAAAGGACATGCCTAAAGCTCAGTAGAATGAATTATTAGACACATGCAAATTCAAATTCAAAAAGGTTTCAGCTCACAACAGTCGTTTCCATCAGCAAAATGTCTACAAACTATAAATGCTGAAGGGGTTTTAGAGAACTGTGTACCTTCTAGCTGCTGGTGGGATGTAAAGTGGTAACAGCATTAACACAAACTGAATGGAGCTGCTTGAAAAGATAAAAATTGAGCTACCATATGATGCGGCAGGTCACCTTTTGGGCCTATAACCTAAGACCACCTGAATGGGAAAGACACAGGCAGGCAAATGAGCACTGCAGCAATATTGAAATAGCCAAGACATGGAAGCAGAAAAAAGGTTCATAAACAGATGAATGGACAAAGAAGAAGTGGTATACGTACCAAATAGAATAGTAGCCTCGGGAAAAAAATGAACAATGCCGTTTTCAGGACTACAGTTGAGCCTAGAAATAATCATATAACGTTAAGTAACTCAAAAGGGTACGACAAATATCCTATGAAAACATTTATACATGTTATTCTAAGATTGCTACCAATGAACATATTTCCACAGAAAAAGACACTCACAGACTTATCAAATAAACTAATGGTTAGCCAAAATGAAAGGTGGGAGGATGGGTAAATTAGGACTATGGGGTTAACATACATATAGTAATGTATGTTAAGTGTATAAAAACATATAACAGATAAACTGTATGAATTATATAATCACCAATACCTTTAAAATATACATTTTGTAATCACATACATGGTAACAGGACCCGAAGATGAACAGACATATGTATGAATCATTGAGCAGATCCTGTACAGCCAGGCAATCAAAACACTCTAATCAAATTTACGCTGATAAGAAATAGAAATGAAATTTAAAAAACAAACATAAGTAAGGAGACATAAACTTCTGGGGGCTTGTCCCAGCACATTCCACTCTAATTTACAACCTCGGAACACTACCTCCAGGAAGACTCTGTTGCCATAGTAACAATAGTTGAGAACGTAATAATGCTGCGGCCTTGTGGCTGTTTCCCACAACAGCAGCTTTAAACCCAGTAGTAATAGTTGCTTAATAGTCACAAGGACTGCAGGGCTCTAAATGACACCTGCCCTGAAAAATGCCCTGGGGTAGGGAATAGGCAAGAAAATTCAACACATGAGAAATTTTTCAAGAAGTCAATAAGAGGAGGGAAGTTGTACTCACTCTTTAAAAAAAAAGGAAAAGAAAAAAAAGGACATGCCTAAAGCTCAGTATAAGGAATTATTAGACACATGCAAATTCAAATTCAAAAAGGTTTCAGCTCACACCAGTCATTTCCATCAGCAAAATGTCTATAAACTATAAATGCTGAAGGGGTTTTAGAGAACTGTGTACCTTCTAGCTGCTGGTGGGATGTAAAGTGGTAACAGCACTAACGCAAACTGAATGGAGCTTCTTGAAAAGGTAAAAATTGAGCTACCATATGATGCAGCAGGTCACCCTTTGGGCCTATAACCTAAGACCACCTGAATCGGAAAGACACAGGCAGGCAAATGAGCACTGCAGCAATATTGAAATAGCCAAGACATGGAAGCAGAAAAAAGGTTCATAAACAGATGAATGGACAAAGAAGAAGTAGTATACGTACCAAATAGAATAGTAGCCTGGGGAAAAAAATGAACAACGCTGTTTTCAGGACTACAGTTGAGCCTAGAAATAATCATATAAGGTTAACTAACTCAAAAGGGTACGACAAAGATCCTATGATAATATTTATACATGTTATCCTAAGATTGCTACCAATGAACATATTTCCACAGAAAAAGACACTCACAGACTTATGAAATAAACTAATGGTTAGCAAAATGAAAGGTGGGAGGATGGGTAAATTAGGACTATGGGGTTAACATACATATACTAATGTATGTTAAGTGTATAACAACATATAACAGATAAACTGTATGAATTATATAATCACCAATACCTTTAAAATATACATTTTGTAATCACATACATGGTAACAGGACCCGAAGATGAACAGACATATGTATGAATCATTGAGCAGATCCTGTACAGCCAGGCAATCAAAACACTCTAATCAAATTTACGCTGATAAGAAATAGAAATGAAATTAAAAAACAAACATAAGTAAGGAGACATAAACTTCTGCGGGCTTGTCCCAGCACATTCCACTCTAATTTACAACCTCAGAACACTACCTCCAGGAAGATTCTGTTGCCCTAGTAACAAGAGTTGAGAACGTAATAATGCTGCCGCCTTGTGGCTGTTTCCCACAACAGCAGCTTTAAACCCAGTGCTAATGGTTGCTTAATAGTCACAACGACTGCAGGGCTCTAAATGACACCTGCCCTCAAAAAGTGCCCTTGGGTAGGGAATAGGCAAGAAAATTCAACACATGAGAAATTTTTCAAAAAGTGAATATGAAGAGAGAAGTTGTACTCACACTTTAACAAAAAAAGGAAAAGAAGAAAAAGGATATGCCTAAAGATCAGTATAAGGAATTATTCGCCACATGCGTATCCAACCTCCATAAAGGTTTCAGCTCACAACAGACAAATGGCCATCAGCAAAAGTCTACAAACTATAAATGCTGAAGGTGTTTTAGAGAAATGTGTACCTTCTATCTGCTGCTGGGATGTAAAGTGGTAACAGCACTAACGCAAACTGAATGGAGCCGCTTGAAAAGGTAGAAATTGAGCTACCATATGATGCGGCAGGGCACCTCTCGGGCTTATAACCTAAGACCACCAGAATCAGAAAGACACAGGCAGTCAAATGTGCACTGCAGCAATACTGAAATAGCCAAGACATGGAAGCAAAAAAAGGTCCATAAACAGATGAATGGACAGAGAAGAAGTGGTATATGGACAGAATGGAATAGTAGCCTCGGGAAAAAAATGAACAATGCCGTTTTCAGGACTACAGTAGAGCCTAGAAATAATAATATAAGGTTAAGTAAGTCAAAAGGGTATGACAAATATCCTATGATATCATTTATACATGTTATCCTAAGATTGCTACCAATGAACATATTTCCACAGAAAAAGACACTCACAGACTTATGAAATAAACTAATGCTTAGCCAAAATGAAAGGGGGGATGATGGGTAAATTAGGACTATGGGATTAACATAAATATACTAATGTATGTTACATGCATATAAACATATAACAGATAAACTATATGAATTATATAATCACCAATACCTTTAAAATATACATTCTGTATTCACATACATGGTAACAGAATCCGAAGATGAACAGACATATGTAGGAATCATTGAGCAGATTCTGTACAGCCAGACAATCAAAAAACTCTAATCAAATTTACTCCAAAAAGAAATAGAATTAAATTTAAAAAACAAACATAAGTAAGGAGACATAAACTTCTGGGGGCTCGTCCCAGCACATTCCACTCTAATTTACAACCACGGAACACTACCTCCAGGAAGAGTCTGTTGCCCTAGTAACAAGAGATGAGAACGTAATAATGCTGCCGCCTTGTGGCTGTTTCCCACAACAGCAGCATTAAACCCAGTGCTAATGGTTGCTTAATAGTCACAAGGACTGCAGGGCTCTAAATGACACCTGCCCTGAAAAATGCCCTGGGGTAGGGAATAGGCAAGAAAATTCAACACATGAGAAATTTTTCAAGAAGTCAATAAGAGGAGGGAAGTTGTACTCACTCTTTAAAAAAAAAGGAAAAGAAAAAAAAGGACATGCCTAAAGCTCAGTATAAGGAATTATTAGACACATGCAAATTCAAATTCAAAAAGGTTTCAGCTCACACCAGTCATTTCCATCAGCAAAATGTCTATAAACTAAAAATGCTGAAGGGGTTTTAGAGAACTGTGTACCTTCTAGCTGCTGGTGGGATGTAAAGTGGTAACAGCACTAACGCAAACTGAATGGAGCTGCTTGAAAAGATAAAAATTGAGCTACCGTATGATGCGGCAGGTCACCTTTTGGGCCTATAACCTAAGACCACCTGAATCGGAAAGACACAGGCAGGCAAATGAGCACTGCAGCAATATTGAAATAGCCAAGACATGGAAGCAGAAAAAAGGTTCATAAACAGATGAATGGACAAAGAAGAAGTGGTATACGTACCAAATAGAATAGTAGCCTCGGGAAAAAAATGAACAATGCCGTTTTCAGGACTACAGTTGAGCCTAGAAATAATCATATAAGCTTAAGTAACTCAAAAGGGTACGACAAATATCCTATGATATCATTTATACGTGTTATCCTAAGATTGCTACCAATGAACATATTTCCACAGAAAAAGACACTCACAGACTTATGAAATAAACTAATGGTTAGCCAAAATGAAAGGTGGGAGGATGGGTTAACTAGGACTATAGGGTTAACATACATATACTAATGTATGTTAAGTGTATAAAAACATATAACAGATAAACTGTATGAATTATATAATCACCAATACCTTTAAAATATACATTTTGTAATCACATACATGGTAACAGGACCCGAGGATGAACAGATATATGTATGAATCATTGAGCAGATTCTGTACAGCCAGGCAATCAAAACACTAAAATCAAATTTACTCCGATAAGAAATAGAAATTAAATTTAAAAAACAAACATAAGTAAGGAGACATAAACTTCTGGAGGCTTGTCCCAGCACATTCCACTCTAATTTACAACCTCGGAACACTACCTCCAGGAAGACTCTGTTGCCATAGTAACAAGAGTTGAGAACGTAATAATGCTGCCGCCTTGTGGCTGTTTCCCACAACAGCAGCTGTAAACCCAGTGCTAATGGTTGCTTAATAGTCAAAACGACTGCAGGGGTCTAAATGACACCTGCCCTCAAAAAATGCCCTGGGGTAGGGAATACGCAAGAAAATTCAACACATGAGAAATTTTTCAAAAAGTGAATATGAAGAGGGAAGTTGTACTCACACTTTAACAAAAAAAGGAAAAGAAGAAAAAGGATATGCCTAAAGATCAGTATAAGGAATTATTCGCCACATGCGTATCCAACCTCCAAAAAGCTTTCAGCTCACACCAGTCAAATGGCCATCAGCAAAAAGTCTACAAACTATAAATGCTGAAGGGGTTTTAGAGAAATGTATACCTTCTATCTGCTGCTGGGATGTAAAGTGGTAACAGCACTAACGCAAACTGAATGGAGCTGCTTGAAAAGGTAAAAATTGAGCTACCATATGATGCGGCAGGTCACCTTTTGGGCCTATAACCTAAGACCACCTGAATCGGAAAGACACAGGCAGGCAAATGTGCACTGCAGCAATATTGAAATAGCCAAGACATGGAAGCAGAAAAAGGGTTCATAAACAGATGAATGGACAAAGAAGAAGTGGTATACGTACCAAATAGAATAGTAGCCTCGGGAAAAAAATGAACAATGCCGTTTTCAGGACTACAGTTGAGCCTAGAAATAATCATATAAGGTTAAGTAACTCAAAAGGGTACGACAAATAACCTATGATAACATTTATACATGTTATCCTAAGATAGCTACCAATGAACATATTTCCACAGAAAAAGACACTCACAGACTTATGAAATAAACTAATGGATAGACAAAATGAAAGGTGGGAGGACGGGTAAATTAGGACTATGGGGTTAACATACATATACTAATGTATGTTAAGTGTATAAAAACATATAACAGATAAACTGTATGAATTATATAATCACCAATACCTTTAAAATATACATTCTGTAATAACATACATGGTAACAGAATCCGAAGATGAACAGACATATGTAGGAATCATTGAGCAGTTTCTGTACAGCCAGACAATCAAAACACTCTAATCAAATTTACTCCGATAAGAAATAGAAATTAAATTTAAAAAACAAACCTAAGTAAGGAGACATAAACTTCTGGGGGCTTGTCCCAGCACATTCCACTCTAATTTACAACCTCGGAACACTACCTCCAGGAAGATTCTGTTGCCCTAGTAACAAGAGATGAGAACGTAATAATGCTGCCGCCTTGTGGCTGTTTCCCACAACAGCAGCTTTAAACCCAGTGCTAATGGTTGCTTAATAGTCACCTGGACTGCAGGTTTCTAAATGACACCTGCCCTGAAAAATGCCCTGGGGTAAGGAATAGGCAAGAATATTCAACACATGAGAAATTTTTCAAGAAATCAATAAGAGGAGGGAAGTTGTACTCACTCTTTAAAAAAAAAGGAAAAGAAAAAAAAGGACATGCCTAAAGCTCAGTAGAATGAATTATTAGACACATGCAAATTCAAATGGAAAAAGGTTTCAGCTCACACCAATCGTTTCCATCAGCAAAATGTCTACAAACTATAAATGCTGAAGGGGTTTTAGAGAACTGTGTACCTTCTAGCTGCTGGTGGGATGTAAAGTGGTAACAGCACTAACACAAACTGAATGGAGCTGCTTGAAAAGATAAAAATTGAGCTACCATATGATGCGGCAGGTCACCTTTTGGGCCTATAACCTAAGACCACCTGAATCGGAAAGACACAGGCAGGCAAATGAGCACTGCAGCAATATTGAAATAGCCAAGACATGGAAGCAGAAAAAAGGTTCATAAACAGATGAATGGACAAAGAAGAAGTGGTATACGTACCAAATAGAATAGTAGCCTCGGGAAAAAAATGAACAATGCCGTTTTCAGGACTACAGTTGAGCCTAGAAATAATCATATAAGCTTAAGTAACTCAAAAGGGTACGACAAATATCCTATGATAACATTTATACATGTTATCCTAAGATTGCTACCAATGAACATATTTCCACAGAAAAAGACACTCACAGACTTATGAAATAAACTAATGGTTAGCCAAAATGAAAGGTGGGAGGATGGGTTAACTAGGACTATGGGGTTAACATACATATACTAATGTATGTTAAGTGTATAAAAACATATAACAGATAAACTGTATGAATTATATAATCACCAATACCTTTAAAATATACATTTTGTAATCACATACATGGTAACAGGACCCGAGGATGAACAGACATATGTATGAATCATTGAGCAGATTCTGTACAGCCAGGCAATCAAAACACTAAAATCAAATTTACTCCGATAAGAAATAGAAATTAAATTTAAAAAACAAACATAAGTAAGGAGACATAAACTTCTGGAGGCTTGTCCCAGCACATTCCACTCTAATTTACAACCTCGGAACACTACCTCCAGGAAGACTCTGTTGCCATAGTAACAAGAGTTGAGAACGTAATAATGCTGCCGCCTTGTGGCTGTTTCCCACAACAGCAGCTTTAAACCCAGTGCTAATGGTTGCTTAATAGTCACAACGACTGCAGGGGTCTAAATGACACCTGCCCTCAAAAAATGCCCTGGGGTAGGGAATACGCAAGAAAATTCAACACATGAGAAATTTTTCAAAAAGTGAATATGAAGAGGGAAGTTGTACTCACACTTTAACAAAAAAAGGAAAAGAAGAAAAAGGATATGCCTAAAGATCAGTATAAGGAATTATTCACCACATGCGTATCCAACCTCCATAAAGGTTTCAGCTCACACCAGTCAAATGGCCATCAGCAAAAAGTCTACAAACTATAAATGCTGAAGGGGTTTTAGAGAAATGTATACCTTCTATCTGCTGCTGGGATGTAAAGTGGTAACAGCACTAACGCAAACTGAATGGAGCTGCTTGAAAAGGTAAAAATTGAGCTACCATATGATGCGGCAGGTCACCTTTTGGGCCTATAACCTAAGACCACCTGAATCGGAAAGACACAGGCAGGCAAATGAGCACTGCAGCAATATTGAAATAGCCAAGACATGGAAGCAGAAAAAAGCTTCATAAACAGATGAATGGACAAAGAAGAAGTGGTATACGTACCAAATAGAATAGTAGCCTCGGGAAAAAAATGAACAATGCCGTTTTCAGGACTACAGTTGAGCCTAGAAATAATCATATAAGGTTAAGTAACTCAAAAGGGTACGACAAATATCCTATGATAACATTTATACATGTTATCCTAAGATAGCTACCAATGAACATATTTCCACAGAAAAAGACACTCACAGACTTATGAAATAAACTAATGGTTAGACAAAATGAAAGGTGGGAGGATGGGTAAACTAGGACTATGGGGTTAACATACATATACTAATGTATGTTAAGTGTATAAAAACATATAACAGATAAACTGTATGAATTATATAATCACCAATACCTTTAAAATATACATTCTGTAATCACATACATGGTAACAGAATCCGAAGATGAACAGACATATGTAGGAATCATTGAGCAGTTTCTGTACAGCCAGACAATCAAAACACTCTAATCAAATTTACTCAGATAAGAAATAGAAATTAAATTTAAAAAACAAACCTAAGTAAGGAGACATAAACTTCTGGGGGCTTGTCCCAGCACATTCCACTCTAATTTACAACCTCGGAACACTACCTCCAGGAAGATTCTGTTGCCCTAGTAACAAGAGATGAGAACGTAATAATGCTGCCGCCTTGTGGCTCTTTCCCACAACAGCAGCTTTAAACCCAGTGCTAATGGTTGCTTAATAGTCACATGGACTGCAGGGCTCTAAATGACACCTGCCCTGAAAAATGCCCTGGGGTAGGGAATAGGCAAGAATATTCAACACATGAGAAATTTTTCAAGAAGTCAATAAGACGAGGGAAGTTGTACTCACTCTTTAAAAAAAAAGGAAAAGAAAAAAAAGGACATGCCTAAAGCTCAGTAGAATGAATTATTAGACACATGCAAATTCAAATTCAAAAAGGTTTCAGCTCACACCAGTCGTTTCCATCAGCAAAATGTGTACAAACTATAAATGCTGAAGGGGTTTTAGAGAACTGTGTACCTTCTAGCTGCTGGTGGGATGTAAAGTGGTAACAGCACTAACACAAACTGAATGGAGCTGCTTGAAAAGATAAAAATTGAGCTACCATATGATGCGGCAGGTCACCTTTTGGTCCTATAACCTAAGACCACCTGAATCGGAAAGACACAGGCAGGCAAATGAGCACTGCAGCAATATTGAAATAGCCAAGACATGGAAGCAGAAAAAAGGTTCATAAACAGATGAATGGACAAAGAAGAAGTGGTATACGTACCAAATAGAATAGTAGCCTCGGGAAAAAAATGAACAATGCCGTTTTCAGGACTACAGTTGAGCCTAGAAATAATCATATAACGTTAAGTAACTCAAAAGGGTACGACAAATATCCTATGAAAACATTTATACATGTTATCCTAAGATTGCTACCTATGAACATATTTCCACAGAAAAAGACACTCACAGACTTATCAAATAAACTAATGGTTAGCCAAAATGAAAGGTGGGAGGATGGGTAAATTAGGACTATGGGGTTAACATACATATACTAATGTATGTTAAGTGTGAAAACATATAACAGATAAACTGTATGAATTATATAATCACCAATACCTTTAAAATATACATTTTGTAATCACATACATGGTAACAGGACCCGAAGATGAACAGACATATGTAGGAATCATTGAGCAGATTCTGTACAGCCAGGCAATCAAAACACTCTAATCAAATTTACTCTGATAAGAAATAGAAATTAAATTTAAAAAACAAACATAAGTAAGGAGGCATAAACTTCTGGGGGCTTGTCCCAGCACATTCCACTCTAATTTACAACCTCGGAACACTACCTCCAGGAAGATTCTGTTGCCCTAGTAACAAGAGATGAGAACGTAATAATGCTGCTGCCTTGTGGCTCTTTCCCACAACAGCAGCTTTAAACCCAGTGCTAATATTTGCTTAATAGTCACAAGGACTGCAGGGCTCTAAATGACACCTGCCCTTAAAAATGCCCTGGGGTAGGGAATAGGCAAGAAAATTCAACACATTAGAAATTTTTCAAGAAGTCAATAAGAGGAGGGAAGTTGTACTCACTCTTTAAAAAAAAAGGAAAAGAGAAAAAAGGACATTCCTAAACCTCAGTATAAGGAATTATTAGACACATGCAAATGCAAATTCAAAAAGGTTTCAGCTCACACCAGTCATTTCCATCAGCAAAATGTCTACAAACTATAAATGCTGAAGGAGTTTTAGAGAACTGTGTACCTTCTAGATCCTGGTTGGATGTAAAGTGGTAACAGCACTAACGCAAACTGAATTGAGCTGTTGAAAAGGTAAAAATTGAGCTACCATATGATGCGGCAGGTCACCTTTTGGGCCTATAACCTAAGACCACCTGAATCGGAAAGACACAGGCAGGCAAATGAGCACTGCAGCAATATTGAAATAGCCAAGACATGGAAGCAGAAAAAAGGTTCATAAACAGATGAATGGACAAAGAAGAAGTGGTATACGTACCAAATAGAATAGTAGCCTCGGGAAAAAAATGAACAATGCCGTTTTCAGGACTACAGTTGAGCCTAGAAATAATCATATAAGGTTAAGTAACTCAAAAGGGTACGACAAATATCCTATGATAACATTTATACATGTTATCCTAAGATAGCTACCAATGAACATATTTCCACAGAAAAAGACACTCACAGACTTATGAAATAAACTAATGGTTAGACAAAATGAAAGGTGGGAGGATGGGTAAACTAGGACTATGGGGTTAACATACATATACTAATGTCTGTTAAGTGTATAAAAACATATAACAGATAAACTGTATGAATTATATAATCACCAACACCTTTAAAATATACATTCTGTAATCACATACATGGTAACAGAATCCGAAGATTAACAGACATATGTAGGAATCATTGAGCAGTTTCTGTACAGCCAGACAATCAAAACACTCTAATCAAATTTACTCAGATAAGAAATAGAAATTAAATTTAAAAAACAAACCTAAGTAAGGAGACATAAACTTCTGGGGGCTTGTCCCAGCACATTCCACTCTAATTTACAACCTCGGAACACTACCTCCAGGAAGATTCTGTTGCCCTAGTAACAAGAGATGAGAACGTAATAATGCTGCCACCTTGTGGCTCTTTCCCGCAACAGCAGCTTTAAACCCAGTGCTAATGGTTGCTTAATAGTCACCTGGACTGCAGGTTTCTAAATGACACCTGCCCTGAAAAATGCCCTGGGGTAGGGAATAGGCAATAATATTCAACACATGAGAAATTTTTCAAGAAGTCAATAAGAGGAGGGAAGTTGTACTCACTCTTTAAAAAAAAGGAAAAGAAAAAAAAGGACATGCCTAAAGCTCAGTAGAATGAATTATTAGACACATGCAAATTCAAATTCAAAAAGGTTTCAGCTCACACCAGTCGTTTCCATCAGCAAAATGTCTACAAACTATAAATGCTGAAGGGGTTTTAGAGAACTGTGTACCTTCTAGCTGCTGGTGGGATGTAAAGTGGTAACAGCACTAACGCAAACTGAATGGAGTTTCTTGAAAAGGTAAAAATTGAGCTACCATATGATGCGGAAGGTCACCTTTTGGGCCTATAACGTAAGACCACCTAAATCGGAAAGACACAGGCAGGCAAATGTGCACTGCAGCAATATTGAAATAGCCAAGACATGGAAGCAGAAAAAGGGTTCATAAACAGATGAATGGACAAAGAAGAAGTGGTATACGTACCAAATAGCATAGTAGCCTCGGGAAAAAAATGAACAATACCGTTTTCCGGACTACAGTGGAGCCTAGAAATAATCATATAAGGTTAAGTAACTCAAAAGGGTACGACAAATATCCTATGATAACATTTATACATGTTATCCTACGATTGCTACCAATGAACATATTTCCACAGAAAAGACACTCACAGACTTATGAAATAAACTAATGGTTAGCCAAAATGAAAGGTGGGAGGATGGGTAAATTAGGACTATGGGGTTAACATACATATACTAATGTATGTTAAGTGTATAAAAACATGTAAGAGATAAACTGTATGAATTATATAATCACCAATACCTTTAAAATATACATTTTGTAATCACATACATGGTAAGAGGACCCGAAGATGAACAGACATATGTATGAATCACTGAGCAGATCCTGTACAGCCAGGCAATCAAAACACTCTAATCAAATTTACTCCGATAAGAAATAGAAATTAAATTTAAAAAAACAAACATAAGTAAGGAGACATAAACTTCTGGGGGCTTGTCCCAGCACATTCCACTCTAATTTACAACCTCGGAACACTACCTCCAGGAAGATTCTGTTGCCCTAGTAACAAGAGATGAGAACGTAATAATGCTGCTGCCTTCTGGCTCTTTCCCACAACAGCAGCTTTAAACCCAGTGCTAATGTTTGCTTAATAGTCACAAGGACTGCAGGGCTCTAAATGACACCTGCCCTTAAAAATGCCCTGGGGTAGGGAATAGGCAAGAAAATTCAACACATTAGAAATTTTTCAAGAAGTCAATAAGAGGAGGGAAGTTGTACTCACTCTTTAAAAAAAAAGGAAGAGAGGAAAAAGGACATTCCTAAACCTCAGTATAAGGAATTATTAGACACATGCAAATTCAAAAAGGTTTCAGCTCACACCAGTCATTTCCATCAGCAAAATGTCTACAAACTATAAATGCTGAAGGAGTTTTAGAGAACTGTGTACCTTCTAGATCCTGGTTGGATGTAAAGTGGTAACAGCACTAACGCAAACTGAATTGAGCTGTTGAAAAGGTAAAAATTGAGCTACCATATGATGCGGCAGGTCACCTTTTGGGCCTATAACCTAAGACCACCTGAATCGGAAAGACACAGGCAGGCAAATGAGCACTGCAGCAATATTGAAATAGCCAAGACATGGAAGCAGAAAAAAGGTTCATAAACAGATGAATGGACAAAGAAGAAGTGGTATACGTACCAAATAGAATAGTAGCCTCGGGAAAAAAATGAACAATGCCGTTTTCAGGACTACAGTTGAGCCTAGAAATAATCATATAAGGTTAAGTAACTCAAAAGGGTACGACAAATATCCTATGATAACATTTATACATGTTATCCTAAGATAGCTACCAATGAACATATTTCCACAGAAAAAGACACTCACAGACTTATGAAATAAACTAATGGTTAGACAAAATGAAAGGTGGGAGGATGGGTAAACTAGGACTATGGGGTTAACATACATATACTAATGTATGTTAAGTGTATAAAAACATATAACAGATAAACTGTATGAATTATATAATCACCAATACCTTTAAAATATACATTCTGTAATCACATACATGGTAACAGAATCCGAAGATGAACAGACATATGTAGGAATCATTGAGCAGTTTCTGTACAGCCAGACAATCAAAACACTCTAATCAAATTTACTCCGATAAGAAATAGAAATTAAATTTAAAAAACAAACCTAAGTAAGGAGACATAAACTTCTGGGGGCTTGTCCCAGCACATTCCACTCTAATTTACAACCTCGGAACACTACCTCCAGGAAGATTCTGTTGCCCTAGTAACAAGAGATGAGAACGTAATAATGCTGCCGCCTTGTGGCTGTTTCCCACAACAGCAGCTTTAAACCCAGTGCTAATGGTTGCTTAATAGTCACCTGGACTGCAGGTTTCTAAATGACACCTGCCCTGAAAAATGCCCTGGGGTAAGGAATAGGCAAGAATATTCAACACATGAGAAATTTTTCAAGAAATCAATAAGAGGAGGGAAGTTGTACTCACTCTTTAAAAAAAAAGGAAAAGAAAAAAAAGGACATGCCTAAAGCTCAGTAGAATGAATTATTAGACACATGCAAATTCAAATGGAAAAAGGTTTCAGCTCACACCAATCGTTTCCATCAGCAAAATGTCTACAAACTATAAATGCTGAAGGGGTTTTAGAGAACTGTGTACCTTCTAGCTGCTGGTGGGATGTAAAGTGGTAACAGCACTAACACAAACTGAATGGAGCTGCTTGAAAAGATAAAAATTGAGCTACCATATGATGCGGCAGGTCACCTTTTGGGCCTATAACCTAAGACCACCTGAATCGGAAAGACACAGGCAGGCAAATGAGCACTGCAGCAATATTGAAATAGCCAAGACATGGAAGCAGAAAAAAGGTTCATAAACAGATGAATGGACAAAGAAGAAGTGGTATACGTACCAAATAGAATAGTAGCCTCGGGAAAAAAATGAACAATGCCGTTTTCAGGACTACAGTTGAGCCTAGAAATAATCATATAAGCTTAAGTAACTCAAAAGGGTACGACAAATATCCTATGATAACATTTATACATGTTATCCTAAGATTGCTACCAATGAACATATTTCCACAGAAAAAGACACTCACAGACTTATGAAATAAACTAATGGTTAGCCAAAATGAAAGGTGGGAGGATGGGTTAACTAGGACTATGGGGTTAACATACATATACTAATGTATGTTAAGTGTATAAAAACATATAACAGATAAACTGTATGAATTATATAATCACCAATACCTTTAAAATATACATTTTGTAATCACATACATGGTAACAGGACCCGAGGATGAACAGACATATGTATGAATCATTGAGCAGATTCTGTACAGCCAGGCAATCAAAACACTAAAATCAAATTTACTCCGATAAGAAATAGAAATTAAATTTAAAAAACAAACATAAGTAAGGAGACATAAACTTCTGGAGGCTTGTCCCAGCACATTCCACTCTAATTTACAACCTCGGAACACTACCTCCAGGAAGACTCTGTTGCCATAGTAACAAGAGTTGAGAACGTAATAATGCTGCCGCCTTGTGGCTGTTTCCCACAACAGCAGCTTTAAACCCAGTGCTAATGGTTGCTTAATAGTCACAACGACTGCAGGGGTCTAAATGACACCTGCCCTCAAAAAATGCCCTGGGGTAGGGAATACGCAAGAAAATTCAACACATGAGAAATTTTTCAAAAAGTGAATATGAAGAGGGAAGTTGTACTCACACTTTAACAAAAAAAGGAAAAGAAGAAAAAGGATATGCCTAAAGATCAGTATAAGGAATTATTCACCACATGCGTATCCAACCTCCATAAAGGTTTCAGCTCACACCAGTCAAATGGCCATCAGCAAAAAGTCTACAAACTATAAATGCTGAAGGGGTTTTAGAGAAATGTATACCTTCTATCTGCTGCTGGGATGTAAAGTGGTAACAGCACTAACGCAAACTGAATGGAGCTGCTTGAAAAGGTAAAAATTGAGCTACCATATGATGCGGCAGGTCACCTTTTGGGCCTATAACCTAAGACCACCTGAATCGGAAAGACACAGGCAGGCAAATGAGCACTGCAGCAATATTGAAATAGCCAAGACATGGAAGCAGAAAAAAGCTTCATAAACAGATGAATGGACAAAGAAGAAGTGGTATACGTACCAAATAGAATAGTAGCCTCGGGAAAAAAATGAACAATGCCGTTTTCAGGACTACAGTTGAGCCTAGAAATAATCATATAAGGTTAAGTAACTCAAAAGGGTACGACAAATATCCTATGATAACATTTATACATGTTATCCTAAGATAGCTACCAATGAACATATTTCCACAGAAAAAGACACTCACAGACTTATGAAATAAACTAATGGTTAGACAAAATGAAAGGTGGGAGGATGGGTAAACTAGGACTATGGGGTTAACATACATATACTAATGTATGTTAAGTGTATAAAAACATATAACAGATAAACTGTATGAATTATATAATCACCAATACCTTTAAAATATACATTCTGTAATCACATACATGGTAACAGAATCCGAAGATGAACAGACATATGTAGGAATCATTGAGCAGTTTCTGTACAGCCAGACAATCAAAACACTCTAATCAAATTTACTCAGATAAGAAATAGAAATTAAATTTAAAAAACAAACCTAAGTAAGGAGACATAAACTTCTGGGGGCTTGTCCCAGCACATTCCACTCTAATTTACAACCTCGGAACACTACCTCCAGGAAGATTCTGTTGCCCTAGTAACAAGAGATGAGAACGTAATAATGCTGCCGCCTTGTGGCTCTTTCCCACAACAGCAGCTTTAAACCCAGTGCTAATGGTTGCTTAATAGTCACATGGACTGCAGGGCTCTAAATGACACCTGCCCTGAAAAATGCCCTGGGGTAGGGAATAGGCAAGAATATTCAACACATGAGAAATTTTTCAAGAAGTCAATAAGACGAGGGAAGTTGTACTCACTCTTTAAAAAAAAAGGAAAAGAAAAAAAAGGACATGCCTAAAGCTCAGTAGAATGAATTATTAGACACATGCAAATTCAAATTCAAAAAGGTTTCAGCTCACACCAGTCGTTTCCATCAGCAAAATGTGTACAAACTATAAATGCTGAAGGGGTTTTAGAGAACTGTGTACCTTCTAGCTGCTGGTGGGATGTAAAGTGGTAACAGCACTAACACAAACTGAATGGAGCTGCTTGAAAAGATAAAAATTGAGCTACCATATGATGCGGCAGGTCACCTTTTGGTCCTATAACCTAAGACCACCTGAATCGGAAAGACACAGGCAGGCAAATGAGCACTGCAGCAATATTGAAATAGCCAAGACATGGAAGCAGAAAAAAGGTTCATAAACAGATGAATGGACAAAGAAGAAGTGGTATACGTACCAAATAGAATAGTAGCCTCGGGAGAAAAATGAACAATGCCGTTTTCAGGACTACAGTTGAGCCTAGAAATAATCATATAACGTTAAGTAACTCAAAAGGGTACGACAAATATCCTATGAAAACATTTATACATGTTATCCTAAGATTGCTACCTATGAACATATTTCCACAGAAAAAGACACTCACAGACTTATCAAATAAACTAATGGTTAGCCAAAATGAAAGGTGGGAGGATGGGTTAACTAGGACTATAGGGTTAACATACATATACTAATGTATGTTAAGTGTATAAAAACATATAACAGATAAACTGTATGAATTATATAATCACCAATACCTTTAAAATATACATTTTGTAATCACATACATGGTAACAGGACCCGAGGATGAACAGATATATGTATGAATCATTGAGCAGATTCTGTACAGCCAGGCAATCAAAACACTAAAATCAAATTTACTCCGATAAGAAATAGAAATTAAATTTAAAAAACAAACATAAGTAAGGAGACATAAACTTCTGGAGGCTTGTCCCAGCACATTCCACTCTAATTTACAACCTCGGAACACTACCTCCAGGAAGACTCTGTTGCCATAGTAACAAGAGTTGAGAACGTAATAATGCTGCCGCCTTGTGGCTGTTTCCCACAACAGCAGCTGTAAACCCAGTGCTAATGGTTGCTTAATAGTCAAAACGACTGCAGGGGTCTAAATGACACCTGCCCTCAAAAAATGCCCTGGGGTAGGGAATACGCAAGAAAATTCAACACATGAGAAATTTTTCAAAAAGTGAATATGAAGAGGGAAGTTGTACTCACACTTTAACAAAAAAAGGAAAAGAAGAAAAAGGATATGCCTAAAGATCAGTATAAGGAATTATTCGCCACATGCGTATCCAACCTCCAAAAAGCTTTCAGCTCACACCAGTCAAATGGCCATCAGCAAAAAGTCTACAAACTATAAATGCTGAAGGTGTTTTAGAGAAATGTATACCTTCTATCTGCTGCTGGGATGTAAAGTGGTAACAGCACTAACGCAAACTGAATGGAGCTGCTTGAAAAGGTAAAAATTGAGCTACCATATGATGCGGCAGGTCACCTTTTGGGCCTATAACCTAAGACCACCTGAATCGGAAAGACACAGGCAGGCAAATGTGCACTGCAGCAATATTGAAATAGCCAAGACATGGAAGCAGAAAAAGGGTTCATAAACAGATGAATGGACAAAGAAGAAGTGGTATACGTACCAAATAGAATAGTAGCCTCGGGAAAAAAATGAACAATGCCGTTTTCAGGACTACAGTTGAGCCTAGAAATAATCATATAAGGTTAAGTAACTCAAAAGGGTACGACAAATAACCTATGATAACATTTATACATGTTATCCTAAGATAGCTACCAATGAACATATTTCCACAGAAAAAGACACTCACAGACTTATGAAATAAACTAATGGATAGACAAAATGAAAGGTGGGAGGACGGGTAAATTAGGACTATGGGGTTAACATACATATACTAATGTATGTTAAGTGTATAAAAACATATAACAGATAAACTGTATGAATTATATAATCACCAATACCTTTAAAATATACATTCTGTAATAACATACATGGTAACAGAATCCGAAGATGAACAGACATATGTAGGAATCATTGAGCAGTTTCTGTACAGCCAGACAATCAAAACACTCTAATCAAATTTACTCCGATAAGAAATAGAAATTAAATTTAAAAAACAAACCTAAGTAAGGAGACATAAACTTCTGGGGGCTTGTCCCAGCACATTCCACTCTAATTTACAACCTCGGAACACTACCTCCAGGAAGATTCTGTTGCCCTAGTAACAAGAGATGAGAACGTAATAATGCTGCCGCCTTGTGGCTGTTTCCCACAACAGCAGCTTTAAACCCAGTGCTAATGGTTGCTTAATAGTCACCTGGACTGCAGGTTTCTAAATGACACCTGCCCTGAAAAATGCCCTGGGGTAAGGAATAGGCAAGAATATTCAACACATGAGAAATTTTTCAAGAAATCAATAAGAGGAGGGAAGTTGTACTCACTCTTTAAAAAAAAAGGAAAAGAAAAAAAAGGACATGCCTAAAGCTCAGTAGAATGAATTATTAGACACATGCAAATTCAAATGGAAAAAGGTTTCAGCTCACACCAATCGTTTCCATCAGCAAAATGTCTACAAACTATAAATGCTGAAGGGGTTTTAGAGAACTGTGTACCTTCTAGCTGCTGGTGGGATGTAAAGTGGTAACAGCACTAACACAAACTGAATGGAGCTGCTTGAAAAGATAAAAATTGAGCTACCATATGATGCGGCAGGTCACCTTTTGGGCCTATAACCTAAGACCACCTGAATCGGAAAGACACAGGCAGGCAAATGAGCACTGCAGCAATATTGAAATAGCCAAGACATGGAAGCAGAAAAAAGGTTCATAAACAGATGAATGGACAAAGAAGAAGTGGTATACGTACCAAATAGAATAGTAGCCTCGGGAAAAAAATGAACAATGCCGTTTTCAGGACTACAGTTGAGCCTAGAAATAATCATATAAGCTTAAGTAACTCAAAAGGGTACGACAAATATCCTATGATAACATTTATACATGTTATCCTAAGATTGCTACCAATGAACATATTTCCACAGAAAAAGACACTCACAGACTTATGAAATAAACTAATGGTTAGCCAAAATGAAAGGTGGGAGGATGGGTTAACTAGGACTATGGGGTTAACATACATATACTAATGTATGTTAAGTGTATAAAAACATATAACAGATAAACTGTATGAATTATATAATCACCAATACCTTTAAAATATACATTTTGTAATCACATACATGGTAACAGGACCCGAGGATGAACAGACATATGTATGAATCATTGAGCAGATTCTGTACAGCCAGGCAATCAAAACACTAAAATCAAATTTACTCTGATAAGAAATAGAAATTAAATTTAAAAAACAAACATAAGTAAGGAGACATAAACTTCTGGAGGCTTGTCCCAGCACATTCCACTCTAATTTACAACCTCGGAACACTACCTCCAGGAAGACTCTGTTGCCATAGTAACAAGAGTTGAGAACGTAATAATGCTGCCGCCTTGTGGCTGTTTCCCACAACAGCAGCTTTAAACCCAGTGCTAATGGTTGCTTAATAGTCACAACGACTGCAGGGGTCTAAATGACACCTGCCCTCAAAAAATGCCCTGGGGTAGGGAATACGCAAGAAAATTCAACACATGAGAAATTTTTCAAAAAGTGAATATGAAGAGGGAAGTTGTACTCACACTTTAACAAAAAAAGGAAAAGAAGAAAAAGGATATGCCTAAAGATCAGTATAAGGAATTATTCACCACATGCGTATCCAACCTCCATAAAGGTTTCAGCTCACACCAGTCAAATGGCCATCAGCAAAAAGTCTACAAACTATAAATGCTGAAGGGGTTTTAGAGAAATGTATACCTTCTATCTGCTGCTGGGATGTAAAGTGGTAACAGCACTAACGCAAACTGAATGGAGCTGCTTGAAAAGGTAAAAATTGAGCTACCATATGATGCGGCAGGTCACCTTTTGGGCCTATAACCTAAGACCACCTGAATCGGAAAGACACAGGCAGGCAAATGAGCACTGCAGCAATATTGAAATAGCCAAGACATGGAAGCAGAAAAAAGCTTCATAAACAGATGAATGGACAAAGAAGAAGTGGTATACGTACCAAATAGAATAGTAGCCTCGGGAAAAAAATGAACAATGCCGTTTTCAGGACTACAGTTGAGCCTAGAAATAATCATATAAGGTTAAGTAACTCAAAAGGGTACGACAAATATCCTATGATAACATTTATACATGTTATCCTAAGATAGCTACCAATGAACATATTTCCACAGAAAAAGACACTCACAGACTTATGAAATAAACTAATGGTTAGACAAAATGAAAGGTGGGAGGATGGGTAAACTAGGACTATGGGGTTAACATACATATACTAATGTATGTTAAGTGTATAAAAACATATAACAGATAAACTGTATGAATTATATAATCACCAATACCTTTAAAATATACATTCTGTAATCACATACATGGTAACAGAATCCGAAGATGAACAGACATATGTAGGAATCATTGAGCAGTTTCTGTACAGCCAGACAATCAAAACACTCTAATCAAATTTACTCAGATAAGAAATAGAAATTAAATTTAAAAAACAAACCTAAGTAAGGAGACATAAACTTCTGGGGGCTTGTCCCAGCACATTCCACTCTAATTTACAACCTCGGAACACTACCTCCAGGAAGATTCTGTTGCCCTAGTAACAAGAGATGAGAACGTAATAATGCTGCCGCCTTGTGGCTCTTTCCCACAACAGCAGCTTTAAACCCAGTGCTAATGGTTGCTTAATAGTCACATGGACTGCAGGGCTCTAAATGACACCTGCCCTGAAAAATGCCCTGGGGTAGGGAATAGGCAAGAATATTCAACACATGAGAAATTTTTCAAGAAGTCAATAAGAGGAGGGAAGTTGTACTCACTCTTTAAAAAAAAAGGAAAAGAAAAAAAAGGACATGCCTAAAGCTCAGTAGAATGAATTATTAGACACATGCAAATTCAAATTCAAAAAGGTTTCAGCTCACACCAGTCGTTTCCATCAGCAAAATGTGTACAAACTATAAATGCTGAAGGGGTTTTAGAGAACTGTGTACCTTCTAGCTGCTGGTGGGATGTAAAGTGGTAACAGCACTAACACAAACTGAATGGAGCTGCTTGAAAAGATAAAAATTGAGCTACCATATGATGCGGCAGGTCACCTTTTGGTCCTATAACCTAAGACCACCTGAATCGGAAAGACACAGGCAGGCAAATGAGCACTGCAGCAATATTGAAATAGCCAAGACATGGAAGCAGAAAAAAGGTTCATAAACAGATGAATGGACAAAGAAGAAGTGGTATACGTACCAAATAGAATAGTAGCCTCGGGAAAAAAATGAACAATGCCGTTTTCAGGACTACAGTTGAGCCTAGAAATAATCATATAACGTTAAGTAACTCAAAAGGGTACGACAAATATCCTATGAAAACATTTATACATGTTATCCTAAGATTGCTACCTATGAACATATTTCCACAGAAAAAGACACTCACAGACTTATCAAATAAACTAATGGTTAGCCAAAATGAAAGGTGGGAGGATGGGTAAATTAGGACTATGGGGTTAACATACATATACTAATGTATGTTAAGTGTGAAAACATATAACAGATAAACTGTATGAATTATATAATCACCAATACCTTTAAAATATACATTTTGTAATCACATACATGGTAACAGGACCCGAAGATGAACAGACATATGTAGGAATCATTGAGCAGATTCTGTACAGCCAGGCAATCAAAACACTCTAATCAAATTTACTCTGATAAGAAATAGAAATTAAATTTAAAAAACAAACATAAGTAAGGAGGCATAAACTTCTGGGGGCTTGTCCCAGCACATTCCACTCTAATTTACAACCTCGGAACACTACCTCCAGGAAGATTCTGTTGCCCTAGTAACAAGAGATGAGAACGTAATAATGCTGCTGCCTTGTGGCTCTTTCCCACAACAGCAGCTTTAAACCCAGTGCTAATATTTGCTTAATAGTCACAAGGACTGCAGGGCTCTAAATGACACCTGCCCTTAAAAATGCCCTGGGGTAGGGAATAGGCAAGAAAATTCAACACATTAGAAATTTTTCAAGAAGTCAATAAGAGGAGGGAAGTTGTACTCACTCTTTAAAAAAAAAGGAAAAGAGAAAAAAGGACATTCCTAAACCTCAGTATAAGGAATTATTAGACACATGCAAATGCAAATTCAAAAAGGTTTCAGCTCACACCAGTCATTTCCATCAGCAAAATGTCTACAAACTATAAATGCTGAAGGAGTTTTAGAGAACTGTGTACCTTCTAGATCCTGGTTGGATGTAAAGTGGTAACAGCACTAACGCAAACTGAATTGAGCTGTTGAAAAGGTAAAAATTGAGCTACCATATGATGCGGCAGGTCACCTTTTGGGCCTATAACCTAAGACCACCTGAATCGGAAAGACACAGGCAGGCAAATGAGCACTGCAGCAATATTGAAATAGCCAAGACATGGAAGCAGAAAAAAGGTTCATAAACAGATGAATGGACAAAGAAGAAGTGGTATACGTACCAAATAGAATAGTAGCCTCGGGAAAAAAATGAACAATGCCGTTTTCAGGACTACAGTTGAGCCTAGAAATAATCATATAAGGTTAAGTAACTCAAAAGGGTACGACAAATATCCTATGATAACATTTATACATGTTATCCTAAGATAGCTACCAATGAACATATTTCCACAGAAAAAGACACTCACAGACTTATGAAATAAACTAATGGTTAGACAAAATGAAAGGTGGGAGGATGGGTAAACTAGGACTATGGGGTTAACATACATATACTAATGTCTGTTAAGTGTATAAAAACATATAACAGATAAACTGTATGAATTATATAATCACCAACACCTTTAAAATATACATTCTGTAATCACATACATGGTAACAGAATCCGAAGATTAACAGACATATGTAGGAATCATTGAGCAGTTTCTGTACAGCCAGACAATCAAAACACTCTAATCAAATTTACTCAGATAAGAAATAGAAATTAAATTTAAAAAACAAACCTAAGTAAGGAGACATAAACTTCTGGGGGCTTGTCCCAGCACATTCCACTCTAATTTACAACCTCGGAACACTACCTCCAGGAAGATTCTGTTGCCCTAGTAACAAGAGATGAGAACGTAATAATGCTGCCACCTTGTGGCTCTTTCCCGCAACAGCAGCTTTAAACCCAGTGCTAATGGTTGCTTAATAGTCACCTGGACTGCAGGTTTCTAAATGACACCTGCCCTGAAAAATGCCCTGGGGTAGGGAATAGGCAATAATATTCAACACATGAGAAATTTTTCAAGAAGTCAATAAGAGGAGGGAAGTTGTACTCACTCTTTAAAAAAAAGGAAAAGAAAAAAAAGGACATGCCTAAAGCTCAGTAGAATGAATTATTAGACACATGCAAATTCAAATTCAAAAAGGTTTCAGCTCACACCAGTCGTTTCCATCAGCAAAATGTCTACAAACTATAAATGCTGAAGGGGTTTTAGAGAACTGTGTACCTTCTAGCTGCTGGTGGGATGTAAAGTGGTAACAGCACTAACGCAAACTGAATGGAGTTTCTTGAAAAGGTAAAAATTGAGCTACCATATGATGCGGAAGGTCACCTTTTGGGCCTATAACGTAAGACCACCTAAATCGGAAAGACACAGGCAGGCAAATGTGCACTGCAGCAATATTGAAATAGCCAAGACATGGAAGCAGAAAAAGGGTTCATAAACAGATGAATGGACAAAGAAGAAGTGGTATACGTACCAAATAGCATAGTAGCCTCGGGAAAAAAATGAACAATACCGTTTTCCGGACTACAGTGGAGCCTAGAAATAATCATATAAGGTTAAGTAACTCAAAAGGGTACGACAAATATCCTATGATAACATTTATACATGTTATCCTACGATTGCTACCAATGAACATATTTCCACAGAAAAGACACTCACAGACTTATGAAATAAACTAATGGTTAGCCAAAATGAAAGGTGGGAGGATGGGTAAATTAGGACTATGGGGTTAACATACATATACTAATGTATGTTAAGTGTATAAAAACATGTAAGAGATAAACTGTATGAATTATATAATCACCAATACCTTTAAAATATACATTTTGTAATCACATACATGGTAAGAGGACCCGAAGATGAACAGACATATGTATGAATCACTGAGCAGATCCTGTACAGCCAGGCAATCAAAACACTCTAATCAAATTTACTCCGATAAGAAATAGAAATTAAATTTAAAAAAACAAACATAAGTAAGGAGACATAAACTTCTGGGGGCTTGTCCCAGCACATTCCACTCTAATTTACAACCTCGGAACACTACCTCCAGGAAGATTCTGTTGCCCTAGTAACAAGAGATGAGAACGTAATAATGCTGCTGCCTTCTGGCTCTTTCCCACAACAGCAGCTTTAAACCCAGTGCTAATGTTTGCTTAATAGTCACAAGGACTGCAGGGCTCTAAATGACACCTGCCCTTAAAAATGCCCTGGGGTAGGGAATAGGCAAGAAAATTCAACACATTAGAAATTTTTCAAGAAGTCAATAAGAGGAGGGAAGTTGTACTCACTCTTTAAAAAAAAAGGAAGAGAGGAAAAAGGACATTCCTAAACCTCAGTATAAGGAATTATTAGACACATGCAAATTCAAAAAGGTTTCAGCTCACACCAGTCATTTCCATCAGCAAAATGTCTACAAACTATAAATGCTGAAGGAGTTTTAGAGAACTGTGTACCTTCTAGATCCTGGTTGGATGTAAAGTGGTAACAGCACTAACGCAAACTGAATTGAGCTGTTGAAAAGGTAAAAATTGAGCTACCATATGATGCGGCAGGTCACCTTTTGGGCCTATAACCTAAGACCACCTGAATCGGAAAGACACAGGCAGGCAAATGAGCACTGCAGCAATATTGAAATAGCCAAGACATGGAAGCAGAAAAAAGGTTCATAAACAGATGAATGGACAAAGAAGAAGTGGTATACGTACCAAATAGAATAGTAGCCTCGGGAAAAAAATGAACAATGCCGTTTTCAGGACTACAGTTGAGCCTAGAAATAATCATATAAGGTTAAGTAACTCAAAAGGGTACGACAAATATCCTATGATAACATTTATACATGTTATCCTAAGATAGCTACCAATGAACATATTTCCACAGAAAAAGACACTCACAGACTTATGAAATAAACTAATGGTTAGACAAAATGAAAGGTGGGAGGATGGGTAAACTAGGACTATGGGGTTAACATACATATACTAATGTATGTTAAGTGTATAAAAACATATAACAGATAAACTGTATGAATTATATAATCACCAATACCTTTAAAATATACATTCTGTAATCACATACATGGTAACAGAATCCGAAGATTAACAGACATATGTAGGAATCATTGAGCAGTTTCTGTACAGCCAGACAATCAAAACACTCTAATCAAATTTACTCAGATAAGAAATAGAAATTAAATTTAAAAAACAAACCTAAGTAAGGAGACATAAACTTCTGGGGGCTTGTCCCAGCACATTGCACTCTAATTTACAACCTCGGAACACTACCTCCAGGAAGATTCTGTTGCCCTAGTAACAAGAGATGAGAACGTAATAATGCTGCCACCTTGTGGCTCTTTCCCACAACAGCAGCTTTAAACCCAGTGCTAATGGTTGCTTAATAGTCACATGGACTGCAGGGCTCTAAATGACACCTGCCCTGAAAAATGCCCTGGGGTAGGGAATAGGCAATAATATTCAACACATGAGAAATTTTTCAAGAAGTCAATAAGAGGAGGGAAGTTGTACTCACTCTTTAAAAAAAAAGGAAAAGAAAAAAAAGGACATGCCTAAAGCTCAGTAGAATGAATTATTAGACACATGCAAATTCAAATTCAAAAAGGTTTCAGCTCACAACAGTCGTTTCCATCAGCAAAATGTCTACAAACTATAAATGCTGAAGGGGTTTTAGAGAACTGTGTACCTTCTAGCTGCTGGTGGGATGTAAAGTGGTAACAGCATTAACACAAACTGAATGGAGCTGCTTGAAAAGATAAAAATTGAGCTACCATATGATGCGGCAGGTCACCTTTTGGGCCTATAACCTAAGACCACCTGAATGGGAAAGACACAGGCAGGCAAATGAGCACTGCAGCAATATTGAAATAGCCAAGACATGGAAGCAGAAAAAAGGTTCATAAACAGATGAATGGACAAAGAAGAAGTGGTATACGTACCAAATAGAATAGTAGCCTCGGGAAAAAAATGAACAATGCCGTTTTCAGGACTACAGTTGAGCCTAGAAATAATCATATAACGTTAAGTAACTCAAAAGGGTACGACAAATATCCTATGAAAACATTTATACATGTTATCCTAAGATTGCTACCAATGAACATATTTCCACAGAAAAAGACACTCACAGACTTATCAAATAAACTAATGGTTAGCCAAAATGAAAGGTGGGAGGATGGGTAAATTAGGACTATGGGGTTAACATACATATACTAATGTATGTTAAGTGTATAAAAACATATAACAGATAAACTGTATGAATTATATAATCACCAATACCTTTAAAATATACATTTTGTAATCACATACATGGTAACAGGACCCGAAGATGAACAGACATAGGTATGAATCATTGAGCAGATTCTGTACAGCCAGGCAATCAAAACACTCTAATCAAATTTACTCTGATAAGAAATAGAAATTAAATTTAAAAAACAAACATAAGTAAGGAGACATAAACTTCTGGGGGCTTGTCCCAGCACATTCCACTCTAATTTACAACCTCGGAACACTACCTCCAGGAAGACTCTGTTGCCGTAGTAACAAGAGTTGAGAACGTAATAATGCTGCGGCCTTGTGGCTGTTTCCCACAACAGCAGCTTTAAACCCAGTACTAATAGTTGCTTAATAGTCACAAGGACTGCAGGGCTCTAAATGACACCTGCCCTGAAAAATGCCCTGGGGTAGGGAATAGGCAAGAAAATTCAACACATGAGAAATTTTTCAAGAAGTCAATAAGAGGAGGGAAGTTGTACTCACTCTTTAAAAAAAAGGAAAAGAAAAAAAAGGACATGCCTAAAGCTCAGTATAAGGAATTATTAGACACATGCAAATTCAAATTCAAAAAGGTTTCAGCTCACACCAGTCATTTCCATCAGCAAAATGTCTATAAACTATAAATGCTGAAGGGGTTTTAGAGAACTGTGTACCTTCTAGCTGCTGGTGGGATGTAAAGTGGTAACAGCACTAACGCAAACTGAATGGAGCTTCTTGAAAAGGTAAAAATTGAGCTACCATATGATGCAGCAGGTCACCCTTTGGGCCTATAACCTAAGACTACCTGAATCGGAAAGACACAGGCAGTCAAATGAGCACTGCAGCAATATTGAAATAGCAAAGACATGGAAGCACAAAAAAGGTTCATAAACAGATGAATGGACAAAGAAGAAGTAGTATACGTACCAAATAGAATAGTAGCCTGGGGAAAAAAATGAACAACGCTGTTTTCAGGACTACAGTTGAGCCTAGAAATAATCATATAAGGTTAACTAACTCAAAAGGGTACGACAAAGATCCTATGATAATATTTATACATGTTATCCTAAGATTGCTACCAATGAACATATTTCCACAGAAAAAGACACTCACAGACTTATGAAATAAACTAATGGTTAGCAAAATGAAAGGTGGGAGGATGGGTAAATTAGGACTATGGGGTTAACATACATATACTAATGTATGTTAAGTGTATAACAACATATAACAGATAAACTGTATGAATTATATAATCACCAATACCTTTAAAATATACATTTTGTAATCACATACATGGTAACAGGACCCGAAGATGAACAGACATATGTATGAATCATTGAGCAGATCCTGTACAGCCAGGCAATCAAAACACTCTAATCAAATTTACGCTGATAAGAAATAGAAATGAAATTTAAAAAACAAACATAAGTAAGGAGACATAAACTTCTGGGGGCTTGTCCCAGCACATTCCACTCTAATTTACAACCTCAGAACACTACCTCCAGGAAGATTCTGTTGCCCTAGTAACAAGAGTTGAGAACGTAATAATGCTGCCGCCTTGTGGCTGTTTCCCACAACAGCAGCTTTAAACCCAGTGCTAATGGTTGCTTAATAGTCACAACGACTACAGGGGTCTAAATGACACCTGCCCTCAAAAAGTACCCTTGGGTAGGGAATAGGCAAGAAAATTCAACACATGAGAAATTTTTCAAAAAGTGAATATGAAGAGAGAAGTTGTACTCACACTTTAACAAAAAAAGGAAAAGAAGAAAAAGGATATGCCTAAAGATCAGTATAAGGAATTATTCGCCACATGCGTATCCAACCTCCATAAAGGTTTCAGCTCACAACAGACAAATGGCCATCAGCAAAAGCCTACAAACTATAAATGCTGAAGGTGTTTTAGAGAAATGTGTACCTTCTATCTGCTGCTGGGATGTAAAGTGGTAACAGCACTAACGCAAACTGAATGGAGCCGCTTGAAAAGGTAGAAATTGAGCTACCATATGATGCGGCAGGGCACCTCTCGGGCTTATAACCTAAGACCACCAGAATCGGAAAGACACAGGCAGTCAAATGTGCACTGCAGCAATACTGAAATAGCCAAGACATGGAAGCAAAAAAAGGTCCATAAACAGATGAATGGACAGAGAAGAAGTGGTATATGGACAGAATGGAATAGTAGCCTCGGGAAAAAAATGAACAATGCCGTTTTCAGGACTACAGTAGAGCCTAGAAATAATAATATAAGGTTAAGTAAGTCAAAAGGGTATGACAAATATCCTATGATATCATTTATACATGTTATCCTAAGATTGCTACCAATGAACATATTTCCACAGAAAAAGACACTCACAGACTTATGAAATAAACTAATGCTTAGCCAAAATGAAAGGGGGGAGGATGGGTAAATTAGGACTATGGGATTAACATAAATATACTAATGTATGTTACATGCATATAAACATATAACAGATAAACTATATGAATTATATAATCACCAATACCTTTAAAATATACATTCTGTATTCACATACATGGTAACAGAATCCGAAGATGAACAATCATATGTAGGAATCATTGAGCAGATTCTGTACAGCCAGACAATCAAAAGACTCTAATCAAATTTACTCCAAAAAGAAATAGAATTAAATTTAAAAAACAAACATAAGTAAGGAGACATAAACTTCTGGGGGCTCGTCCCAGCACATTCCACTCTAATTTACAACCACGGAACACTACCTCCAGGAAGATTCTGTTGCCCTAGTAACAAGAGATGAGAACGTAATAATGCTGCCGCCTTGTGGCTGTTTCCCACAACAGCAGCATTAAACCCAGTGCTAATGGTTGCTTAATAGTCACAAGGACTGCAGGGCTCTAAATGACACCTGCCCTGAAAAATGCCCTGGGGTAGGGAATAGGCAAGAAAATTCAACACATGAGAAATTTTTCAAGAAGTCAATAAGAGGAGGGAAGTTGTACTCACTCTTTAAAAAAAAAGGAAAAGAAAAAAAAGGACATGCCTAAAGCTCAGTATAAGGAATTATTAGACACATGCAAATTCAAATTCAAAAAGGTTTCAGCTCACACCAGTCATTTCCATCAGCAAAATGTCTATAAACTATAAATGCTGAAGGGGTTTTAGAGAACTGTGTACCTTCTAGCTGCTGGTGGGATGTAAAGTGGTAACAGCACTAACGCAAACTGAATGGAGCTGCTTGAAAAGATAAAAATTGAGCTACCATATGATGCCGCAGGTCACCTTTTGGGCCTATAACCTAAGACCACCTGAATCGGAAAGACACAGGCAGGCAAATGAGCACTGCAGCAATATTGAAATAGCCAAGACATGGAAGCAGAAAAAAGGTTCATAAACAGATGAATGGACAAAGAAGAAGTGGTATACGTACCAAATAGAATAGTAGCCTCGGGAAAAAAATGAACAATGCCGTTTTCAGGACTACAGTTGAGCCTAGAAATAATCATATAAGCTTAAGTAACTCAAAAGGGTACGACAAATATCCTATGATAACATTTATACATGTTATCCTAAGATTGCTACCAATGAACATATTTCCACAGAAAAAGACACTCACAGACTTATCAAATAAACTAATGGTTAGCCAAAATGAAAGGTGGGAGGATGGGTTAACTAGGACTATAGGGTTAACATACATATACTAATGTATGTTAAGTGTATAAAAACATATAACAGATAAACTGTATGAATTATATAATCACCAATACCTTTAAAATATACATTTTGTAATCACATACATGGTAACAGGACCCGAGGATGAACAGATATATGTATGAATCATTGAACAGATTCTGTACAGCCAGGCAATCAAAACACTAAAATCAAATTTACTCCGATAAGAAATAGAAATTAAATTTAAAAAACAAACGTAAGTAAGGAGACATAAACTTCTGGAGGCTTGTCCCAGCACATTCCACTCTAATTTACAACCTCGGAACACTACCTCCAGGAAGACTCTGTTGCCATAGTAACAAGAGTTGAGAACGTAATAATGCTGCCGCCTTGTGGCTGTTTCCCACAACAGCAGCTTTAAACCCAGTGCTAAGGGTTGCTTAATAGTCAAAACGACTGCAGGGGTCTAAATGACACCTGCCCTCAAAAAATGCCCTGGGGTAGGGAATACGCAAGAAAATTCAACACATGAGAAATTTTTCAAAAAGTGAATATGAAGAGGGAAGTTGTACTCACACTTTAACAAAAAAAGGAAAAGAAGAAAAAGGATATGCCTAAAGATCAGTATAAGGAATTATTCGCCACATGCGTATCCAACCTCCAAAAAGGTTTCAGCTCACACCAGTCAAATGGCCATCAGCAAAAAGTCTACAAACTATAAATGCTGAAGGGGTTTTAGAGAAATGTATACCTTCTATCTGCTGCTGGGATGTAAAGTGGTAACAGCACTAACGCAAACTGAATGGAGCTGCTTGAAAAGGTAAAAATTGAGCTACCATATGATGCGGCAGGTCACCTTTTGGGCCTATAACCTAAGACCACCTGAATCGGAAAGACACAGGCAGGCAAATGTGCACTGCAGCAATACTGAAATAGCCAAGACATGGAAGCAGAAAAAAGGTTCATAAACAGATGAATGGACAAAAATAAGTGGTATACGTACCAAATAGAATAGTAGCCTCGGGAAAAAAATGAACAATGCCGTTTTCAGGACTACAGTTGAGCCTAGAAATAATCATATAAGGTTAAGTAACTCAAAAGGGTACGACAAATAACCTATGATAACATTTATACATGTTATCCTAAGATAGCTACCAATGAACATATTTCCACAGAAAAAGACACTCACGGACTTATGAAATAAAACAATGGTTAGACAAAATGAAAGGTGGGAGGACGGGTAAATTAGGACTATGGGGTTAACATACATATACTAATGTATGTTAAGTGTATAAAAACATATAACAGATAAACTGTATGAATTATATAATCACCAATACCTTTAAAATATACATTCTGTAATAACATACATGGTAACAGAATCCGAAGATGAACAGACATATGTAGGAATCATTGAGCAGTTTCTGTACAGCCAGACAATCAAAACACTCTAATCAAATTTACTCCGATAAGAAATAGAAATTAAATTTAAAAAACAAACCTAAGTAAGGAGACATAAACTTCTGGGGGCTTGTCCCAGCACATTCCACTCTAATTTACAACCTCGGAAAACTACCTCCAGGAAGATTCTGTTGCCCTAGTAACAAGAGATGAGAACGTAATAATGCTGCCGCCTTGTGGCTCTTTCCCACAACAGCAGCTTTAAACCCAGTGCTAATGGTTGCTTAATAGTCACCTGGACTGCAGGTTTCTAAATGACACCTGCCCTGAAAAATACCCTGGGGTAAGGAATAGGCAAGAATATTCAACACATGAGAAATTTTTCAAGAAATCAATAAGAGGAGGGAAGTTGTACTCACTCTTTAAAAAAAAAGGAAAAGAAAAAAAAGGACATGCCTAAAGCTCAGTAGAATGAATTATTACACACATGCAAATTCAAATTGAAAAAGGTTTCAGCTCACACCAATCGTTTCCATCAGCAAAATGTCTACAAACTATAAATGCTGAAGGGGTTTTAGAGAACTGTGTACCTTCTAGCTGCTGGTGGGATGTAAAGTGGTAACAGCACTAACACAAACTGAATGGAGCTGCTGGAAAAGATAAAAATTGAGCTACCATATGATGCGGCAGGTCACCTTTTGGGCCTATAACCTAAGACCACCTGAATCGGAAAGACACAGGCAGGCAAATGAGCACTGCAGCAATATTGAAATAGCCAAGACATGGAAGCAGAAAAAAGGTTCATAAACAGATGAATGGACAAAGAAGAAGTGGTATACGTACCAAATAGAATAGTAGCCTCGGGAAAAAAATGAACAATGCCATTTTCACGACTACAGTTGAGCCTAGAAATAATCATATAAGCTTAAGTAACTCAAAAGGGTACGACAAATATCCTATGATAACATTTATACATGTTATCCTAAGATTGCTACCAATGAACATATTTCCACAGAAAAAGACACTCACAGACTTATGAAATAAACTAATGGTTAGCCAAAATGAAAGGTGGGAGGATGGGTTAACTAGGACTATGGGGTTAACATACATATACTAATGTATGTTAAGTGTATAAAAACATATAACAGATAAACTGTATGAATTATATAATCACCAATACCTTTAAAATATACATTTTGTAATCACATACATGGTAACAGGACCCGAGGATGAACAGACATATGTATGAATCATTGAGCAGATTCTGTACAGCAAGGCAATCAAAACACTAAAATCAAATTTACTCCGATAAGAAATAGAAATTAAATTTAAAAAACAAACATAAGTAAGGAGACATAAACTTCTGGGGGCTTGTCCCAGCACATTCCACTCTAATTTACAACCTCGGAACACTACCTCCAGGAAGACTCTGTTGCCATAGTAACAAGAGTTGAGAACGTAATAATGCTGCCGCCTTGTGGCTGTTTCCCACAACAGCAGCTTTAAACCCAGTGCTAATGGTTGCTTAATAGTCAAAACGACTGCAGGGGTCTAAATGACACCTGCCCTCAAAAAATGCCCTGGGGTAGGGAATACGCAAGAAAATTCAACACATGAGAAATTTTTCAAAAAGTGAATATGAAGAGGGAAGTTGTACTCACACTTTAACAAAAAAAGGAAAAGAAGAAAAAGGATATGCCTAAAGATCAGTATAAGGAATTATTCGCCACATGCGTATCCAACCTCCAAAAAGGTTTCAGCTCACACCAGTCAAATGGCCATCAGCAAAAAGTCTACAAACTATAAATGCTGAAGGGGTTTTAGAGAAATGTATACCTTCTATCTGCTGCTGGGATGTAAAGTGGTAACAGCACTAACGCAAACTGAATGGAGCTGCTTGAAAAGGTAAAAATTGAGCTACCATATGATGCGGCAGGTCACCTTTTGGGCCTATAACCTAAGACCACCTGAATCGGAAAGACACAGGCAGGCAAATGAGCACTGCAGCAATATTGAAATAGCCAAGACATGGAAGCAGAAAAAAGGTTCATAAACAGATGAATGGACAAAGAAGAAGTGGTATACGTACCAAATAGAATAGTAGCCTCGGGAAAAAAATGAACAATGCCGTTTTCAGGACTACAGTTGAGCCTAGAAATAATCATATAAGGTTAAGTAACTCAAAAGGGTACGACAAATATCCTATGATAACATTTATACATGTTATCCTAAGATTGCTACCAATGAACATATTTCCACAGAAAAAGACACTCACAGACTTATGAAATAAACTAATGGTTAGCAAAATGAAAGGTGGGAGGATGGGTAAATTAGGACTATGGGGTTAACATACATATACTAATGTATGTTAAGTGTATAAAAACATATAACAGATAAACTGTATGAATTATATAATCAGCAATACCTTTAAAATATACATTTTGTAATCACATACATGGTAACAGGACCCGAAGATGAACAGACATATGTATGAATCATTGAGCAGATCCTGTACAGCCAGGCAATCAAAACACTCTAATCAAATTTACGCTGATAAGAAATAGAAATGAAATTTAAAAAACAAACACAAGTAAGGAGACATAAACTTCTGGGGGCTTGTCCCAGCACATTCCACTCTAATTTACAACCTCAGAACACTACCTCCAGGAAGATTCTGTTGCCCTAGTAACAAGAGTTGAGAACGTAATAATGCTGCCGCCTTGTGGCTGTTTCCCACAACAGCAGCTTTAAACCCAGTGCTAATGGTTGCTTAATAGTCACAACGACTGCAGGGGTCTAAATGACACCTGCCCTCAAAAAGTGCCCTTGGGTAGGGAATAGGCAAGAAAATTCAACACATGAGAAATTTTTCAAAAAGTGAATATGAAGAGGGAAGTTGTACTCACACTTTAACAAAAAAAGGAAAAGAAGAAAAAGGATATGCCTAAAGATCAGTATAAGGAATTATTCGCCACATGCGTATCCAACCTCCATAAAGGTTTCAGCTCACAACAGTCAAATGGCCATCAGCAAAAAGTCTACAAACTATAAATGCTGAAGGGGTTTTAGAGAAATGTGTACCTTCTATCTGCTGCTGGGATGTAAAGTGGTAACAGCACTAACGCAAACTGAATGGAGCCGCTTGAAAAGGTAGAAATTGAGCTACCATATGATGCGGCAGGGCACCTCTCGGGCTTATAACCTAAGACCACCAGAATCGGAAAGACACAGGCAGTCAAATGTGCACTGCAGCAATACTGAAAAGGCAAGACATGGAAGCAAAAAAGGGTCCATAAACAGATGAATGGACAGAGAAGAAGTGGTATATGGACAGAATGGAATAGTAGCCTCGGGGAAAAAATGAACAATGCCGTTTTCAGGACTACAGTAGAGCCGAGAAATAATAATATAAGGTTAAGTAAGTCAAAAGGGTATGACAAATATCCTATGATATCATTTATACATGTTATCCTAAGATTGCTACCAATGAACATATTTCCACAGAAAAAGACACTCACAGACTTATGAAATAAACTAATGGTTAGCCAAAATGAAAGGGGGGAGGATGGGTAAATTAGGACTATGGGATTAACATAAATATACTAATGTATGTTACATGCATATAAACATATAACAGATAAACTATGTGAATTATATAATCACCAATACCTTTAAAATATACATTCTGTATTCACATACATGGTAACAGAATCCGAAGATGAACAGACATATGTAGGAATCATTGAGCAGATTCTGTACAGCCAGACAATCAAAAGACTCTAATCAACTTTACTCCAAAAAGAAATAGAATTAAATTTAAAAAACAAACATAAGTAAGGAGACATAAACTTCTGGGGGCTCGTCCCAGCACATTCCACTCTAATTTACAACCACGGAACACTACCTCCAGGAAGATTCTGTTGCCCTAGTAACAAGAGATGAGAACGTAATAATGCTGCTGCCTTGTGGCTGTTTCCCACAACAGTAGCATTAAACCCAGTGCTAATGGTTGCTTAATAGTCACAAGGACTGCAGGGCTCTAAATGACACCTGCCCTGAAAAATGCCCTGGGGTAGGGAATAGGCAAGAAAATTCAACACATGAGAAATTTTTCAAGAAGTCAATAAGAGGAGGGAAGTTGTACTCACTCTTTAAAAAAAAGGAAAAGAAAAAAAAGGACATGCCTAAAGCTCAGTATAAGGAATTATTAGACACATGCAAATTCAAATTCAACAAGGTTTCAGCTCACACCAGTCATTTCCATCAGTAAAATGTCTATAAACTATAAATGCTGAAGGGGTTTTAGAGAACTGTGTACCTTCTAGCTGCTGGTGGGATGTAAAGTGGTAACAGCACTAACGCAAACTGAATGGAGCTGCTTGAAAAGGTAAAAATTGAGCTACCATATGATGCGGCAGGTCACCTTTTGGGCCTATAACCTAAGACCACCTGAATCGGAAAGACACAGGCAGGCAAATGAGCACTGCAGCAATATTGAAATAGCCAAGACATGGAAGCAGAAAAAAGGTTCATAAACAGATGAATGGACAAAGAAGAAGTGGTATACGTACCAAATAGAATAGTAGCCTCGGGAAAAAAATGAACAATGCCATTTTCAGGACTACAGTTGAGCCTAGAAATAATCATATAAGCTTAAGTAACTCAAAAGGGTACGACAAATATCCTATGATAACATTTATACATGTTATCCTAAGATTGCTACCAATGAACATATTTCCACAGAAAAAGACACTCACAGACTTATGAAATAAACTAATGGTTAGCCAAAATGAAAGGTGGGAGGATGGGTTAACTAGGACTATGGGGTTAACATACATATACTAATGTATGTTAAGTGTATAAAACATATAACAGATAAACTGTATGAATTATATAATCACCAATACCTTTAAAATATACATTTTGTAATCACATACATGGTAACAGGACCCGAGGATGAACAGACATATGTATGAATCATTGAGCAGATTCTGTACAGCCAGGCAATCAAAACACTAAAATCAAATTTACTCCGATAAGAAATAGAAATTAAATTTAAAAAACAAACATAAGTAAGGAGACATAAACTTCTGGGGGCTTGTCCCAGCACATTCCACTCTAATTTACAACCTCGGAACACTACCTCCAGGAAGACTCTGTTGCCATAGTAACAAGAGTTGAGAACGTAATAATGCTGCCGCCTTGTGGCTGTTTCCCACAACAGCAGCTTTAAACCCAGTGCTAATGGTTGCTTAATAGTCACAACGACTGCAGGGGTCTAAATGACACCTGCCCTCAAAAAGTGCCCTTGGGTAGGGAATAGGCAAGAAAATTCAACACATGAGAAATTTTTCAAAAAGTGAATATGAAGAGGGAAGTTGTACTCACACTTTAACAAAAAAAGGAAAAGAAGAAAAAGGATATGCCTAAAGATCAGTATAAGGAATTATTCGCCACATGCGTATCCAACCTCCATAAAGGTTTCAGCTCACAACAGTCAAATGGCCATCAGCAAAAAGTCTACAAACTATAAATGCTGAAGGGGTTTTAGAGAAATGTGTACCTTCTATCTGCTGCTGGGATGTAAAGTGGTAACAGCACTAACGCAAACTGAATGGAGCCGCTTGAAAAGGTAGAAATTGAGCTACCATATGATGCGGCAGGGCACCTCTCGGGCTTATAACCTAAGACCACCAGAATCGGAAAGACACAGGCAGTCAAATGTGCACTGCAGCAATACTGAAATAGCCAAGACATGGAAGCAAAAAAGGGTCCATAAACAGATGAATGGACAGAGAAGAAGTGGTATATGGACAGAATGGAATAGTAGCCTCGGGGAAAAAATGAACAATGCCGTTTTCAGGACTACAGTAGAGCCGAGAAATAATTATATAAGGTTAAGTAAGTCAAAAGGGTATGACAAATATCCTATGATATCATTTATACATGTTATCCTAAGATTGCTACCAATGAACATATTTCCACAGAAAAAGACACTCACAGACTTATGAAATAAACTAATGGTTAGCCAAAATGAAAGGGGGGAGGATGGGTAAATTAGGACTATGGGATTAACATAAATATACTAATGTATGTTACATGCATATAAACATATAACAGATAAACTATGTGAATTATATAATCACCAATACCTTTAAAATATACATTTTGTAATCACATACATGGTAACAGAATCCGAAGATGAACAGACATATGTAGGAATCATTGAGCAGATCCTGTACAGCCAGGCAATCAAAACACTCTAATCAAATTTACTCCGATAAGAAATAGAAATTAAATTTAAAAAAACAAACATAAGTAAGGAGACATAAACTTCTGGGGGCTTGTCCCAGCACATTCCACTCTAATTTACAACCTCGGAACACTACCTCCAGGAAGATTCTGTTGCCCTAGTAACAAGAGATGAGAACGTAATAATGCTGCTGCCTTGTGGCTCTTTCCCACAACAGCAGCTTTAAACCCAGTGCTAATGTTTGCTTAATAGTCACAAGGACTGCAGGGCTCTAAATGACACCTGCCCTTAAAAATGCCCTGGGGTAGGGAATAGGCAAGAAAATTCAACACATTAGAAATTTTTCAAGAAGTCAATAAAAGGAGGGAAGTTGTACTCACTCTTTAAAAAAAAAGGAAAAGAGAAAAAAGGACATTCCTAAACCTCAGTATAAGGAATTATTAGACACATGCAAATGCAAATTCAAAAAGGTTTCAGCTCACACCAGTCATTTCCATCAGCAAAATGTCTACAAACTATAAATGCTGAAGGAGTTTTAGAGAACTGTGTACCTTCTAGATCCTGGTTGGATGTAAAGTGGTAACAGCACTAACGCAAACTGAATTGAGCTGTTGAAAAGGTAAAAATTGAGCTACCATATGATGCGGCAGGTCACCTTTTGGGCCTATAACCTAAGACCACCTGAATCGGAAAGACACAGGCAGGCAAATGAGCACTGCAGCAATATTGAAATAGCCAAGACATGGAAGCAGAAAAAAGGTTCATAAACAGATGAATGGACAAAGAAGAAGTGGTATACGTACCAAATAGAATAGTAGCCTCGGGAAAAAAATGAACAATGCCGTTTTCAGGACTACAGTTGAGCCTAGAAATAATCATATAAGGTTAAGTAACTCAAAAGGGTACGACAAATATCCTATGATAACATTTATACATGTTATCCTAAGATAGCTACCAATGAACATATTTCCACAGAAAAAGACACTCACAGACTTATGAAATAAACTAATGGTTAGACAAAATGAAAGGTGGGAGGATGGGTAAACTAGGACTATGGGGTTAACATACATATACTAATGTATGTTAAGTGTATAAAAACATATAACAGATAAACTGTATGAATTATATAATCACCAATACCTTTAAAATATACATTCTGTAATCACATACATGGTAACAGAATCCGAAGATTAACAGACATATGTGGGAATCATTGAGCAGTTTCTGTACAGCCAGACAATCAAAACACTCTAATCAAATTTACTCAGATAAGAAATAGAAAGTAAATTTAAAAAACAAACCTAAGTAAGGAGACATAAACTTCTGGGGGCTTGTCCCAGCACATTCCACTCTAATTTACAACCTCGGAACACTACCTCCAGGAAGATTCTGTTGCCCTAGTAACAAGAGATGAGAACGTAATAATGCTGCCACCTTGTGGCTCTTTCCCACAACAGCAGCTTTAAACCCAGTGCTAATGGTTGCTTAATAGTCACATGGACTGCAGGGCTCTAAATGACACCTGCCCTGAAAAATGCCCTGGGGTAGGGAATAGACAATGATATTCAACACATGAGAAATTTTTCAAGAAGTCAATAAGAGGAGGGAAGTTGTACTCACTCTTTAAAAAAAAAGGAAAAGAAAAAAAAGGACATGCCTAAAGCTCAGTAGAATGAATTATTAGACACATGCAAATTCAAATTCAAAAAGGTTTCAGCTCACAACAGTCGTTTCCATCAGCAAAATGTCTACAAACTATAAATGCTGAAGGGGTTTTAGAGAACTGTGTACCTTCTAGCTGCTGGTGGGATGTAAAGTGGTAACAGCATTAACACAAACTGAATGGAGCTGCTTGAAAAGATAAAAATTGAGCTACCATATGATGCGGCAGGTCACCTTTTGGGCCTATAACCTAAGACCACCTGAATGGGAAAGACACAGGCAGGCAAATGAGCACTGCAGCAATATTGAAATAGCCAAGACATGGAAGCAGAAAAAAGGTTCATAAACAGATGAATGGACAAAGAAGAAGTGGTATACGTACCAAATAGAATAGTAGCCTCGGGAAAAAAATGAACAATGCCGTTTTCAGGACTACAGTTGAGCCTAGAAATAATCATATAACGTTAAGTAACTCAAAAGGGTACGACAAATATCCTATGAAAACATTTATACATGTTATCCTAAGATTGCTACCAATGAACATATTTCCACAGAAAAAGACACTCACAGACTTATCAAATAAACTAATGGTTAGCCAAAATGAAAGGTGGGAGGATGGGTAAATTAGGACTATGGGGTTAACATACATATAGTAATGTATGTTAAGTGTATAAAAACATATAACAGATAAACTGTATGAATTATATAATCACCAATACCTTTAAAATATACATTTTGTAATCACATACATGGTAACAGGACCCGAAGATGAACAGACATATGTATGAATCATTGAGCAGATTCTGTACAGCCAGGCAATCAAAACACTCTAATCAAATTTACTCTGATAAGAAATAGAAATTAAATTTAAAAAACAAACATAAGTAAGGAGACATAAACTTCTGGGGGCTTGTCCCAGCACATTCCACTCTAATTTACAACCTCGGAACACTACCTCCAGGAAGACTCTGTTGCCGTAGTAACAAGAGTTGAGAACGTAATAATGCTGCGGCCTTGTGGCTGTTTCCCACAACAGCAGCTTTAAACCCAGTACTAATAGTTGCTTAATAGTCACAAGGACTGCAGGGCTCTAAATGACACCTGCCCTGAAAAATGCCCTGGGGTAGGGAATAGGGAAGAAAATTCAACACATGAGAAATTTTTCAAGAAGTCAATAAGAGGAGGGAAGTTGTACTCACTCTTTAAAAAAAAGGAAAAGAAAAAAAAGGACATGCCTAAAGCTCAGTATAAGGAATTATTAGACACATGCAAATTCAAATTCAAAAAGGTTTCAGCTCACACCAGTCATTTCCATCAGCAAAATGTCTATAAACTATAAATGCTGAAGGGGTTTTAGAGAACTGTGTACCTTCTAGCTGCTGGTGGGATGTAAAGTGGTAACAGCACTAACGCAAACTGAATGGAGCTTCTTGAAAAGGTAAAAATTGAGCTACCATATGATGCAGCAGGTCACCCTTTGGGCCTATAACCTAAGACCACCTGAATCGGAAAGACACAGGCAGGCAAATGAGCACTGCAGCAATATTGAAATAGCCAAGACATGGAAGCAGAAAAAAGGTTCATAAACAGATGAATGGACAAAGAAGAAGTAGTATACGTACCAAATAGAATAGTAGCCTGGGGAAAAAAATGAACAACGCTGTTTTCAGGACTACAGTTGAGCCTAGAAATAATCATATAAGGTTAACTAACTCAAAAGGGTACGACAAAGATCCTATGATAATATTTATACATGTTATCCTAAGATTGCTACCAATGAACATATTTCCACAGAAAAAGACACTCACAGACTTATGAAATAAACTAATGGTTAGCAAAATGAAAGGTGGGAGGATGGGTAAATTAGGACTATGGGGTTAACATACATATACTAATGTATGTTAAGTGTATAACAACATATAACAGATAAACTGTATGAATTATATAATCACCAATACCTTTAAAATATACATTTTGTAATCACATACATGGTAACAGGACCCGAAGATGAACAGACATATGTATGAATCATTGAGCAGATCCTGTACAGCCAGGCAATCAAAACACTCTAATCAAATTTACGCTGATAAGAAATAGAAATGAAATTTAAAAAACAAACATAGGTAAGGAGACATAAACTTCTGGGGGCTTGTCCCAGCACATTCCACTCTAATTTACAACCTCAGAACACTACCTCCAGGAAGATTCTGTTGCCCTAGTAACAAGAGTTGAGAACGTAATAATGCTGCCACCTTGTGGCTGTTTCCCACAACAGCAGCTTTAAACCCAGTGCTAATGGTTGCTTAATAGTCACAACGACTGCAGGGGTCTAAATGACACCTGCCCTCAAAAAGTGCCCTTGGGTAGGGAATAGGCAAGAAAATTCAACACATGAGAAATTTTTCAAAAAGTGAATATGAAGAGAGAAGTTGTACTCACACTTTAACAAAAAAAGGAAAAGAAGAAAAAGGATATGCCTAAAGATCAGTATAAGGAATTATTCGCCACATGCGTATCCAACCTCCATAAAGGTTTCAGCTCACAACAGACAAATGGCCATCAGCAAAAGTCTACAAACTATAAATGCTGAAGGTGTTTTAGAGAAATGTGTAGCTTCTATCTGCTGCTGGGATGTAAAGTGGTAACAGCACTAACGCAAACTGAATGGAGCGGCTTGAAAAGGTAGAAATTGAGCTACCATATGATGCGGCAGGGCACCTCTCGGGCTTATAACCTAAGACCACCAGAATCGGAAAGACACAGGCAGTCAAATGTGCACTGCAGCAATACTGAAATAGCCAAGACATGGAAGCAAAAAAAGGTCCATAAACAGATGAATGGACAGAGAAGAAGTGGTATATGGACAGAATGGAATAGTAGCCTCGGGAAAAAATTGAACAATGCCGTTTTCAGGACTACAGTAGAGCCTAGAAATAATAATATAAGGTTAAGTAAGTCAAAAGGGTATGACAAATATCCTATGATATCATTTATACATGTTATCCTAAGATTGCTACCAATGAACATATTTCCACAGAAAAAGACACTCACAGACTTATGAAATAAACTAATGGTTAGCCAAAATGAAAGGGGGGAGGATGGGTAAATTAGGACTATGGGATTAACATAAATATACTAATGTATGTTACATGCATATAAACATATAACAGATAAACTATATGAATTATATAATCACCAATACCTTTAAAATATACATTCTGTATTCACATACATGGTAACAGAATCCGAAGATGAACGGACATATGTAGGAATCATTGAGCAGATTCTGTACAGCCAGACAATCAAAAAACTCTAATCAAATTTACTCCAAAAAGAAATAGAATTAAATTTAAAAAACAAACATAAGTAAGGAGACATAAACTTCTGGGGGCTCGTCCCAGCACATTCCACTCTAATTTACAACCACGGAACACTACCTCCAGGAAGAGTCTGTTGCCCTAGTAACAAGAGATGAGAACGTAATAATGCTGCCGCCTTGTGGCTGTTTCCCACAACAGCAGCATTAAACCCAGTGCTAATGGTTGCTTAATAGTCACAAGGACTGCAGGGCTCTAAATGACACCTGCCCTGAAAAATGCCCTGGGGTAGGGAATAGGCAAGAAAATTCAACACATGAGAAATTTTTCAAGAAGTCAATAAGAGGAGGGAAGTTGTACTCACTCTTTAAAAAAAAAGAAAAAGAAAAAAAAGGACATGCCTAAAGCTCAGTATAAGGAATTATTAGACACATGCAAATTCAAATTCAAAAAGGTTTCAGCTCACACCAGTCATTTCCATCAGCAAAATGTCTATAAACTAAAAATGCTGAAGGGGTTTTAGAGAACTGTGTACCTTCTAGCTGCTGGTGGGATGTAAAGTGGTAACAGCACTAACGCAAACTGAATGGAGCTGCTTGAAAAGATAAAAATTGAGCTACCATATGATGCGGCAGGTCACCTTTTGGGCCTATAACCTAAGACCACCTGAATCGGAAAGACACAGGCAGGCAAATGAGCACTGCAGCAATATTGAAATAGCCAAGACATGGAAGCAGAAAAAAGGTTCATAAACAGATGAATGGACAAAGAAGAAGTGGTATACGTACCAAATAGAATAGTAGCCTCGGGAAAAAAATGAACAATGCCGTTTTCAGGACTACAGTTGAGCCTAGAAATAATCATATAAGCTTAAGTAACTCAAAAGTGTACGACAAATATCCTATGATATCATTTATACGTGTTATCCTAAGATTGCTAGCAATGAACATATTTCCACAGAAAAAGACACTCACAGACTTATGAAATAAACTAATGGTTAGCCAAAATGAAAGGTGGGAGGATGGGTTAACTAGGACTATAGGGTTAACATACATATACTAATGTATGTTAAGTGTATAAAAACATATAACAGATAAACTGTATGAATTATATAATCACCAATACCTTTAAAATATACATTTTGTAATCACATACATGGTAACAGGACCTGAGGATGAACAGATATATGTATGAATCATTGAGCAGATTCTGTACAGCCAGGCAATCAAAACACTAAAATCAAATTTACTCCGATAAGAAATAGAAATTAAATTTAAAAAACAAACGTAAGTAAGGAGACATAAACTTCTGGAGGCTTGTCCCAGCACATTCCACTCTAATTTACAACCTCGGAACACTACCTCCAGGAAGACTCTGTTGCCATAGTAACAAGAGTTGAGAACGTAATAATGCTGCCGCCTTGTGGCTGTTTCCCACAACAGCAGCTTTAAACCCAGTGCTAATGGTTGCTTAATAGTCAAAACGACTGCAGGGGTCTAAATGACACCTGCCCTCAAAAAATGCCCTGGGGTAGGGAATACGCAAGAAAATTCAACACATGAGAAATTTTTCAAAAAGTGAATATGAAGAGGGAAGTTGTACTCACACTTTAACAAAAAAAGGAAAAGAAGAAAAAGGATATGCCTAAAGATCAGTATAAGGAATTATTCGCCACATGCGTATCCAACCTCCAAAAAGCTTTCAGCTCACACCAGTCAAATGGCCATCAGCAAAAAGTCTACAAACTATAAATGCTGAAGGGGTTTTAGAGAAATATATACCTTCTATCTGCTGCTGGGATGTAAAGTGGTAACAGCACTAACGCAAACTGAATGGAGCTGCTTGAAAAGGTAAAAATTGAGCTACCATATGATGCGGCAGGTCACCTTTTGGGCCTATAACCTAAGACCACCTGAATCGGAAACACACAGGCAGGCAAATGTGCACTGCAGCAATATTGAAATAGCCAAGACATGGAAGCAGAAAAAAGGTTCATAAACAGATGAATGGACAAAGAAGAAGTGGTATACGTACCAAATAGAATAGTAGCCTCGGGAAAAAAATGAACAATGCCGTTTTCAGGACTACAGTTGAGCCTAGAAATAATCATATAAGGTTAAGTAACTCAAAAGGGTACGACAAATAACCTATGATAACATTTATACATGTTATCCTAAGATAGCTACCAATGAACATATTTCCACAGAAAAAGACACTCACAGACTTATGAAATAAACTAATGGTTAGACAAAATGAAAGGTGGGAGGATGGGTAAATTAGGACTATGGGGTTAACATACATATACTAATGTATGTTAAGTGTATAACAACATATAACAGATAAACTGTATGAATTATATAATCACCAATACCTTTAAAATATACATTCTGTAATCACATACATGGTAACAGAATCCGAAGATGAACAGACATATGTAGGAATCATTGAGCAGTTTCTGTACAGCCAGACAATCAAAACACTCTAATCAAATTTACTCCGATAAGAAATAGAAATTAAATTTAAAAAACAAACCTAAGTAAGGAGACATAAACTTCTGGGGGCTTGTCCCAGCACATTCCACTCTAATTTACAACCTCGGAACACTACCTCCAGGAAGATTCTGTTGCCCTAGTAACAAGAGATGAGAACGTAATAATGCTGCCGCCTTGTGGCTCTTTCCCACAACAGCAGCTTTAAACCCAGTGCTAATGGTTGCTTAATAGTCACATGGACTGCAGGGCTCTAAATGACACCTGCCCTGAAAAATGCCCTGGGGTAGGGAATAGGCAAGAATATTCAACACATGAGAAATTTTTCAAGAAATCAATAAGAGGAGGGAAGTTGTACTCACTCTTTAAAAAAAAGGAAAAGAGAAAAAAGGACATGCCTAAAGCTCAGTAGAATGAATTATTAGACACATGCAAATTCAAATGGAAAAAGGTTTCAGCTCACACCAATCGTTTCCATCAGCAAAATGTCTACAAACTATAAATGCTGAAGGGGTTTTAGAGAACTGTGTACCTTCTAGCTGCTGGTGGGATGTAAAGTGGTAACAGCACTAACACAAACTGAATGGAGCTGCTTGAAAAGATAAAAATTGAGCTACCATATGATGCGGCAGGTCACCTTTTGGGCCTATAACCTAAGACCACCTGAATCGGAAAGACACAGGCAGGCAAATGAGCACTGCAGCAATATTGAAATAGCCAAGACATGGAAGCAGAAAAAAGGTTCATAAACAGATGAATGGACAAAGAAGAAGTGGTATACGTACCAAATAGAATAGTAGCCTCGGGAAAAAAATGAACAATGCCGTTTTCAGGACTACAGTTGAGCCTAGAAATAATCATATAAGCTTAAGTAACTCAAAAGGGTACGACAAATATCCTATGATAACATTTATACATGTTATCCTAAGATTGCTACCAATGAACATATTTCCACAGAAAAAGACACTCACAGACTTATCAAATAAACTAATGGTTAGCCAAAATGAAAGGTGGGAGGATGGGTTAACTAGGACTATGGGGTTAACATACATATACTAATGTATGTTAAGTGTATAAAAACATATAACAGATAAACTGTATGAATTATATAATCACCAATACCTTTAAAATATACATTTTGTAATCAGATACATGGTAACAGGACCCGAGGATGAACAGACATATGTATGAATCATTCAGCAGATTCTGTACAGCCAGGCAATCAAAACACTAAAATCAAATTTACTCCGATAAGAAATAGAAATTAAATTTAAAAAACAAACATAAGTAAGGAGACATAAACTTCTGGAGGCTTGTCCCAGCACATTCCACTCTAATTTACAACCTCGGAACACTACCTCCAGGAAGACTCTGTTGCCATAGTAACAAGAGTTGAGAACGTAATAATGCTGCCGCCTTGTGGCTGTTTCCCACAACAGCAGCTTTAAACCCAGTGCTAATGGTTGCTTAATAGTCAAAACGACTGCAGGGGTCTAAATGACACCTGCCCTCAAAAAATGCCCTGGGGTAGGGAATACGCAAGAAAATTCAACACATGAGAAATTTTTCAAAAAGTGAATATGAAGAGGGAAGTTGTACTCACACTTTAACAAAAAAAGGAATAGAAGAAAAAGGATATGCCTAAAGATCAGTATAAGGAATTATTCGCCACATGCGTATCCAACCTCCATAAAGGTTTCAGCTCATACCAGTCAAATGGCCATCAGCAAAAAGTCTACAAACTATAAATGCTGAAGGGGTTTTAGAGAAATGTATACCTTCTATCTGCTGCTGGGATGTAAAGTGGTAACAGCACTAACGCAAACTGAATGGAGCTGCTTGAAAAGGTAAAAATTGAGCTACCATATGATGCGGCAGGTCACCTTTTGGGCCTATAACCTAAGACCACCTGAATCGGAAAGACACAGGCAGGCAAATGAGCACTGCAGCAATATTGAAATAGCCAAGACATGGAAGCAGAAAAAAGGTTCATAAACAGATGAATGGACAAAGAAGAAGTGGTATACGTACCAAATAGAATAGTAGCCTCGGGAGAAAAATGAACAATGCCGTTTTCAGGACTACAGTTGAGCCTAGAAATAATCATATAACGTTAAGTAACTCAAAAGGGTACGACAAATATCCTATGATAACATTTATACATGTTATCCTAAGATAGCTACCAATGAACATATTTCCACAGAAAAAGACACTCACAGACTTATGAAATAAACTAATGGTTAGACAAAATGAAAGGTGGGAGGATGGGTAAACTAGGACTATGGGGTTAACATACATATACTAATGTATGTTAAGTGTATAAAAACATATAACAGATAAACTGTATGAATTATATAATCACCAATACCTTTAAAATATACATTCTGTAATCACATACATGGTAACAGAATCCGAAGATTAACAGACATATGTGGGAATCATTGAGCAGTTTCTGTACAGCCAGACAATCAAAACACTCTAATCAAATTTACTCAGATAAGAAATAGAAATTAAATTTAAAAAACAAACCTAAGTAAGGAGACATAAACTTCTGGGGGCTTGTCCCAGCACATTCCACTCTAATTTACAACCTCGGAACACTACCTCCAGGAAGATTCTGTTGCCCTAGTAACAAGAGATGAGAACGTAATAATGCTGCCACCTTGTGGCTCTTTCCCACAACAGCAGCTTTAAACCCAGTGCTAATGGTTGCTTAATAGTCACATGGACTGCAGGGCTCTAAATGACACCTGCCCTGAAAAATGCCCTGGGGTAGGGAATAGACAATAATATTCAACACATGAGAAATTTTTCAAGAAGTCAATAAGAGGAGGGAAGTTGTACTCACTCTTTAAAAAAAAAGGAAAAGAAAAAAAAGGACATGCCTAAATCTCAGTAGAATGAATTATTAGACACATGCAAATTCAAATTCAAAAAGGTTTCAGCTCACAACAGTCGTTTCCATCAGCAAAATGTCTACAAACTATAAATGCTGAAGGGGTTTTAGAGAACTGTGTACCTTCTAGCTGCTGGTGGGATGTAAAGTGGTAACAGCATTAACACAAACTGAATGGAGCTGCTTGAAAAGATAAAAATTGAGCTACCATATGATGCGGCAGGTCACCTTTTGGGCCTATAACCTAAGACCACCTGAATGGGAAAGACACAGGCAGGCAAATGAGCACTGCAGCAATATTGAAATAGCCAAGACATGGAAGCAGAAAAAAGGTTCATAAACAGATGAATGGACAAAGAAGAAGTGGTATACGTACCAAATAGAATAGTAGCCTCGGGAAAAAAATGAACAATGCCGTTTTCAGGACTACAGTTGAGCCTAGAAATAATCATATAACGTTAAGTAACTCAAAAGGGTACGACAAATATCCTATGAAAACATTTATACATGTTATCCTAAGATTGCTACCAATGAACATATTTCCACAGAAAAAGACACTCACAGACTTATCAAATAAACTAATGGTTAGCCAAAATGAAAGGTGGGAGGATGGGTAAATTAGGACTATGGGGTTAACATACATATAGTAATGTATGTTAAGTGTATAAAAACATATAACAGATAAACTGTATGAATTATATAATCACCAATACCTTTAAAATATACATTTTGTAATCACATACATGGTAACAGGACCCGAAGATGAACAGACATATGTATGAATCATTGAGCAGATTCTGTACAGCCAGGCAATCAAAACACTCTAATCAAATTTACTCTGATAAGAAATAGAAATTAAATTTAAAAAACAAACATAAGTAAGGAGACATAAACTTCTGGGGGCTTGTCCCAGCACATTCCACTCTAATTTACAACCTCGGAACACTACCTCCAGGAAGACTCTGTTGCCGTAGTAACAAGAGTTGAGAACGTAATAATGCTGCGGCCTTGTGGCTGTTTCCCACAACAGCAGCTTTAAACCCAGTACTAATGGTTGCTTAATAGTCACAAGGACTGCAGGGCTCTAAATGACACCTGCCCTGAAAAATGCCCTGGGGTAGGGAATAGGCAAGAAAATTCAACACATGAGAAATTTTTCAAGAAGTCAATAAGAGGAGGGAAGTTGTACTCACTCTTTAAAAAAAAGGAAAAGAAAAAAAAGGACATGCCTAAAGCTCAGCATAAGGAATTATTAGACACATGCAAATTCAAATTCAAAAAGGTTTCAGCTCACACCAGTCATTTCCATCAGCAAAATGTCTATAAACTATAAATGCTGAAGGGGTTTTAGAGAACTGTGTACCTTCTAGCTGCTGGTGGGATGTAAAGTGGTAACAGCACTAACGCAAACTGAATGGAGCTTCTTGAAAAGGTAAAAATTGAGCTACCATATGATGCAGCAGGTCACCCTTTGGGCCTATAACCTAAGACCACCTGAATCGGAAAGACACAGGCAGGCAAATGAGCACTGCAGCAATATTGAAATAGCCAAGACATGGAAGCAGAAAAAAGGTTCATAAACAGATGAATGGACAAAGAAGAAGTAGTATACGTACCAAATAGAATAGTAGCCTGGGGAAAAAAATGAACAACGCCGTTTTCAGGACTACAGTTGAGCCTAGAAATAATCATATAAGGTTAACTAACTCAAAAGGGTACGACAAAGATCCTATGATAATATTTATACATGTTATCCTAAGATTGCTACCAATGAACATATTTCCACAGAAAAAGACACTCACAGACTTATGAAATAAACTAATGGTTAGCAAAATGAAAGGTGGGAGGATGGGTAAATTAGGACTATGGGGTTAACATACATATACTAATGTATGTTAAGTGTATAACAACATATAACAGATAAACTGTATGAATTATATAATCACCAATACCTTTAAAATATACATTTTGTAATCACATACATGGTAACAGGACCCGAAGATGAACAGACATATGTATGAATCATTGAGCAGATCCTGTACAGCCAGGCAATCAAAACACTCTAATCAAATTTACGCTGATAAGAAATAGAAATGAAATTTAAAAAACAAACATAGGTAAGGAGACATAAACTTCTGGGGGCTTGTCCCAGCACATTCCACTCTAATTTACAACCTCAGAACACTACCTCCAGGAAGATTCTGTTGCCCTAGTAACAAGAGTTGAGAACGTAATAATGCTGCCGCCTTGTGGCTGTTTCCCACAACAGCAGCTTTAAACCCAGTGCTAATGGTTGCTTAATAGTCACAACGACTGCAGGGGTCTAAATGACACCTGCCCTCAAAAAGTGCCCTTGGGTAGGGAATAGGCAAGAAAATTCAACACATGAGAAATTTTTCAAAAAGTGAATATGAAGAGAGAAGTTGTACTCACACTTTAACAAAAAAAGGAAAAGAAGAAAAAGGATATGCCTAAAGATCAGTATAAGGAATTATTCGCCACATGCGTATCCAACCTCCATAAAGGTTTCAGCTCACAACAGACAAATGGCCATCAGCAAAAGTCTACAAACTATAAATGCTGAAGGTGTTTTAGAGAAATGTGTAGCTTCTATCTGCTGCTGGGATGTAAAGTGGTAACAGCACTAACGCAAACTGAATGGAGCCGCTTGAAAAGGTAGAAATTGAGCTACCATATGATGCGGCAGGGCACCTCTCGGGCTTATAACCTAAGACCACCAGAATCGGAAAGACACAGGCAGTCAAATGTGCACTGCAGCAATACTGAAATAGCCAAGACATGGAAGCAAAAAAAGGTCCATAAACAGATGAATGGACAGAGAAGAAGTGGTATATGGACAGAATGGAATAGTAGCCTCGGGAAAAAAATGAACAATGCCGTTTTCAGGACTACAGTAGAGCCTAGAAATAATAATATAAGGTTAAGTAAGTCAAAAGGGTATGACAAATATCCTATGATATCATTTATACATGTTATCCTAAGATTGCTACCAATGAACATATTTCCACAGAAAAAGACACTCACAGACTTATGAAATAAACTAATGCTTAGCCAAAATGAAAGGGGGGAGGATGGGTAAATTAGGACTATGGGATTAACATAAATATACTAATGTATGTTACATGCATATAAACATATAACAGATAAACTATATGAATTATATAATCACCAATACCTTTAAAATATACATTCTGTATTCACATACATGGTAACAGAATCCGAAGATGAACAGACATATGTAGGAATCATTGAGCAGATTCTGTACAGCCAGACAATCAAAAAACTCTAATCAAATTTACTCCAAAAAGAAATAGAATTAAATTTAAAAAACAAACATAAGTAAGGAGACATAAACTTCTGGGGGCTCGTCCCAGCACATTCCACTCTAATTTACAACCACGTAACACTACCTCCAGGAAGAGTCTGTTGCCCTAGTAACAAGAGATGAGAACGTAATAATGCTGCCGCCTTGTGGCTGTTTCCCACAACAGCAGCATTAAACCCAGTGCTAATGGTTGCTTAATAGTCACAAGGACTGCAGGGCTCTAAATGACACCTGCCCTGAAAAATGCCCTGGGGTAGGGAATAGGCAAGAAAATTCAACACATGAGAAATTTTTCAAGAAGTCAATAAGAGGAGGGAAGTTGTACTCACTCTTTAAAAAAAAAGAAAAAGAAAAAAAAGGACATGCCTAAAGCTCAGTATAAGGAATTATTAGACACATGCAAATTCAAATTCAAAAAGGTTTCAGCTCACACCAGTCATTTCCATCAGCAAAATGTCTATAAACTAAAAATGCTGAAGGGGTTTTAGAGAACTGTGTACCTTCTAGCTGCTGGTGGGATGTAAAGTGGTAACAGCACTAACGCAAACTGAATGGAGCTGCTTGAAAAGATAAAAATTGAGCTACCATATGATGCGGCAGGTCACCTTTTGGGCCTATAACCTAAGACCACCTGAATCGGAAAGACACAGGCAGGCAAATGAGCACTGCAGCAATATTGAAATAGCCAAGACATGGAAGCAGAAAAAAGGTTCATAAACAGATGAATGGACAAAGAAGAAGTGGTATACGTACCAAATAGAATAGTAGCCTCGGGAAAAAAATGAACAATGCCGTTTTCAGGACTACTGTTGAGCCTAGAAATAATCATATAAGCTTAAGTAACTCAAAAGGGTACGACAAATATCCTATGATATCATTTATACGTGTTATCCTAAGATTGCTACCAATGAACATATTTCCACAGAAAAAGACACTCACAGACTTATGAAATAAACTAATGGTTAGCCAAAATGAAAGGTGGGAGGATGGGTTAACTAGGACTATAGGGTTAACATACATATACTAATGTATGTTAAGTGTATAAAAACATATAACAGATAAACTGTATGAATTATATAATCACCAATACCTTTAAAATATACATTTTGTAATCACATACATGGTAACAGGACCCGAGGATGAACAGATATATGTATGAATCATTGAGCAGATTCTGTACAGCCAGGCAATCAAAACACTAAAATCAAATTTACTCCGATAAGAAATAGAAATTAAATTTAAAAAACAAACATAAGTAAGGAGACATAAACTTCTGGAGGCTTGTCCCAGCACATTCCACTCTAATTTACAACCTCGGAACACTACCTCCAGGAAGACTCTGTTGCCATAGTAACAAGAGTTGAGAACGTAATAATGCTGCCGCCTTGTGGCTGTTTCCCACAACAGCAGCTTTAAACCCAGTGCTAATGGTTGCTTAATAGTCAAAACGACTGCAGGGGTCTAAATGACACCTGCCCTCAAAAAATGCCCTGGGGTAGGGAATACGCAAGAAAATTCAACACATGAGAAATTTTTCAAAAAGTGAATATGAAGAGGGAAGTTGTACTCACACTTTAACAAAAAAAGGAAAAGAAGAAAAAGGATATGCCTAAAGATCAGTATAAGGAATTATTCGCCACATGCGTATCCAACCTCCAAAAAGGTTTCAGCTCACACCAGTCAAATGGCCTTCAGCAAAAAGTCTACAAACTATAAATGCTGAAGGGGTTTTAAAGAAATGTATACCTTCTATCTGCTGCTGGGATGTAAAGTGGTAACAGCACTAACGCAAGCTGAATGGAGCTGCTTGAAAAGGTAAAAATTGAGCTACCATATGATGCGGCAGGTCACCTTTTGGGCCTATAACCTAAGACCACCTGAATCGGAAAGACACAGGCAGGCAAATGTGCACTGCAGCAATATTGAAATAGCCAAGACATGGAAGCAGAAAAAAGGTTCATAAACAGATGAATGGACAAAGAAGAAGTGGTATACGTACCAAATAGAATAGTAGCCTCGGGAAAAAAATGAACAATGCCGTTTTCAGGACTACAGTTGAGCCTAGAAATAATCATATAAGGTTAAGTAACTCAAAAGGGTACGACAAATAACCTATGATAACATTTATACATGTTATCCTAAGATAGCTACCAATGAACATATTTCCACAGAAAAAGACACTCACAGACTTATGAAATAAACTAATGGTTAGACAAAATGAAAGGTGGGAGGACGGGTAAATTAGGACTATGGGGTTAACATACATATACTAATGTATGTTAAGTGTATAAAAACATATAACAGATAAACTGTATGAATTATATAATCACCAATACCTTTAAAATATACATTCTGTAATAACATACATGGTAACAGAATCCGAAGATGAACAGACATATGTAGGAATCATTGAGCAGTTTCTGTACAGCCAGACAATCAAAACACTCTAATCAAATTTACTCCGATAAGAAATAGAAATTAAATTTAAAAAACAAACCTAAGTAAGGAGACATAAACTTCTGGGGGCTTGTCCCAGCACATTCCACTCTAATTTACAACCTCGGAACACTACCTCCAGGAAGATTCTGTTGCCCTAGTAACAAGAGATGAGAACGTAATAATGCTGCCGCCTTGTGGCTCTTTCCCACAACAGCAGATTTAAACCCATTGCTAATGGTTGCTTAATAGTCACCTGGACTGCAGGTTTCTAAATGACACCTGCCCTGAAAAATGCCCTGGGGTAAGGAATAGGCAAGAATATTCAACACATGAGAAATTTTTCAAGAAGTCAATAAGAGGAGGGAAGTTGTACTCACTCTTTAAAAAAAAAGGAAAAGAAAAAAAAGGACATGCCTAAAGCTCAGTAGAATGAATTATTAGACACATGCAAATTCAAATGGAAAAAGGTTTCAGCTCACACCAATCGTTTCCATCAGCAAAATGTCTACAAACTATAAATGCTGAAGGGGTTTTAGAGAACTGTGTACCTTCTAGCTGCTGGTGGGATGTAAAGTGGTAACAGCACTAACAGAAACTGAATGGAGCTGCTTGAAAAGATAAAAATTGAGCTACCATATGATGCGGCAGGTCACCTTTTGGGCCTATAACCTAAGACCACCTGAATCGGAAAGACACAGGCAGGCAAATGAGCACTGCAGCAATATTGAAATAGCCAAGACATGGAAGCAGAAAAAAGGTTCATAAACAGATGAATGGACAAAGAAGAAGTGGTATACGTACCAAATAGAATAGTAGCCTCGGGAAAAAAATGAACAATGCCGTTTTCAGGACTACAGTTGAGCCTAGAAATAATCATATAAGGTTAAGTAACTCAAAAGGGTACGACAAATATCCTATGATAACATTTATACATGTTATCCTAAGATAGCTACCAATGAACATATTTCCACAGAAAAAGACACTCACAGACTTATGAAATAAACTAATGGTTAGACAAAATGAAAGGTGGGAGGATGGGTAAACTAGGACTATGGGGTTAACATACATATACTAATGTATGTTAAGTGTATAAAAACATATAACAGATAAACTGTATGAATTATATAATCACCAATACCTTTAAAATATACATTCTGTAATCACATACATGGTAACAGAATCCGAAGATTAACAGACATATGTAGGAATCATTGAGCAGTTTCTGTACAGCCAGACAATCAAAACACTCTAATCAAATTTACTCAGATAAGAAATAGAAATTAAATTTAAAAAACAAACCTAAGTAAGGAGACATAAACTTCTGGGGGCTTGTCCCAGCACATTCCACTCTAATTTACAACCTCGGAACACTACCTCCAGGAAGATTCTGTTGCCCTAGTAACAAGAGATGAGAACGTAATAATGCTGCCGCCTTCTGGCTCTTTCCCACAACAGCAGCTTTAAACCCAGTGCTAATGGTTGCTTAATAGTCACATGGACTGCAGGGCTCTAAATGACACCTGCCCTGAAAAATGCCCTGGGGTAGGGAATAGGCAACAATATTCAACACATGAGAAATTTTTCAAGAAGTCAATAAGAGGAGGGAAGTTGTACTCACTCTTTAAAAAAAAAGGAAAAGAAAAAAAAGGACATGCCTAAATCTCAGTAGAATGAATTATTAGACACATGCAAATTCAAATTCAAAAAGGTTTCAGCTCACAACAGTCGTTTCCATCAGCAAAATGTCTACAAACTATAAATGCTGAAGGGGTTTTAGAGAACTGTGTACCTTCTAGCTGCTGGTGGGATGTAAAGTGGTAACAGCATTAACACAAACTGAATGGAGCTGCTTGAAAAGATAAAAATTGAGCTACCATATGATGCGGCAGGTCACCTTTTGGGCCTATAACCTAAGACCACCTGAATGGGAAAGACACAGGCAGGCAAATGAGCACTGCAGCAATATTGAAATAGCCAAGACATGGAAGCAGAAAAAAGGTTCATAAACAGATGAATGGACAAAGAAGAAGTGGTATACGTACCAAATAGAATAGTAGCCTCGGGAAAAAAATGAACAATGCCGTTTTCAGGACTACAGTTGAGCCTAGAAATAATCATATAACGTTAAGTAACTCAAAAGGGTACGACAAATATCCTATGAAAACATTTATACATGTTATCCTAAGATTGCTACCAATGAACATATTTCCACAGAAAAAGACACTCACAGACTTATCAAATAAACTAATGGTTAGCCAAAATGAAAGGTGGGAGGATGGGTAAATTAGGACTATGGGGTTAACATACATATAGTAATGTATGTTAAGTGTATAAAAACATATAACAGATAAACTGTATGAATTATATAATCACCAATACCTTTAAAATATACATTTTGTAATCACATACATGGTAACAGGACCCGAAGATGAACAGACATATGTATGAATCATTGAGCAGATTCTGTACAGCCAGGCAATCAAAACACTCTAATCAAATTTACTCTGATAAGAAATAGAAATTAAATTTAAAAAACAAACATAAGTAAGGAGACATAAACTTCTGGGGGCTTGTCCCAGCACATTCCACTCTAATTTACAACCTCGGAACACTACCTCCAGGAAGACTCTGTTGCCGTAGTAACAAGAGTTGAGAACGTAATAATGCTGCGGCCTTGTGGCTGTTTCCCACAACAGCAGCTTTAAACCCAGTACTAATGGTTGCTTAATAGTCACAAGGACTGCAGGGCTCTAAATGACACCTGCCCTGAAAAATGCCCTGGGGTAGGGAATAGGCAAGAAAATTCAACACATGAGAAATTTTTCAAGAAGTCAATAAGAGGAGGGAAGTTGTACTCACTCTTTAAAAAAAAGGAAAAGAAAAAAAAGGACATGCCTAAAGCTCAGCATAAGGAATTATTAGACACATGCAAATTCAAATTCAAAAAGGTTTCAGCTCACACCAGTCATTTCCATCAGCAAAATGTCTATAAACTATAAATGCTGAAGGGGTTTTAGAGAACTGTGTACCTTCTAGCTGCTGGTGGGATGTAAAGTGGTAACAGCACTAACGCAAACTGAATGGAGCTTCTTGAAAAGGTAAAAATTGAGCTACCATATGATGCAGCAGGTCACCCTTTGGGCCTATAACCTAAGACCACCTGAATCGGAAAGACACAGGCAGGCAAATGAGCACTGCAGCAATATTGAAATAGCCAAGACATGGAAGCAGAAAAAAGGTTCATAAACAGATGAATGGACAAAGAAGAAGTAGTATACGTACCAAATAGAATAGTAGCCTGGGGAAAAAAATGAACAACGCCGTTTTCAGGACTACAGTTGAGCCTAGAAATAATCATATAAGGTTAACTAACTCAAAAGGGTACGACAAAGATCCTATGATAATATTTATACATGTTATCCTAAGATTGCTACCAATGAACATATTTCCACAGAAAAAGACACTCACAGACTTATGAAATAAACTAATGGTTAGCAAAATGAAAGGTGGGAGGATGGGTAAATTAGGACTATGGGGTTAACATACATATACTAATGTATGTTAAGTGTATAACAACATATAACAGATAAACTGTATGAATTATATAATCACCAATACCTTTAAAATATACATTTTGTAATCACATACATGGTAACAGGACCCGAAGATGAACAGACATATGTATGAATCATTGAGCAGATCCTGTACAGCCAGGCAATCAAAACACTCTAATCAAATTTACGCTGATAAGAAATAGAAATGAAATTTAAAAAACAAACATAGGTAAGGAGACATAAACTTCTGGGGGCTTGTCCCAGCACATTCCACTCTAATTTACAACCTCAGAACACTACCTCCAGGAAGATTCTGTTGCCCTAGTAACAAGAGTTGAGAACGTAATAATGCTGCCGCCTTGTGGCTGTTTCCCACAACAGCAGCTTTAAACCCAGTGCTAATGGTTGCTTAATAGTCACAACGACTGCAGGGGTCTAAATGACACCTGCCCTCAAAAAGTGCCCTTGGGTAGGGAATAGGCAAGAAAATTCAACACATGAGAAATTTTTCAAAAAGTGAATATGAAGAGAGAAGTTGTACTCACACTTTAACAAAAAAAGGAAAAGAAGAAAAAGGATATGCCTAAAGATCAGTATAAGGAATTATTCGCCACATGCGTATCCAACCTCCATAAAGGTTTCAGCTCACAACAGACAAATGGCCATCAGCAAAAGTCTACAAACTATAAATGCTGAAGGTGTTTTAGAGAAATGTGTAGCTTCTATCTGCTGCTGGGATGTAAAGTGGTAACAGCACTAACGCAAACTGAATGGAGCCGCTTGAAAAGGTAGAAATTGAGCTACCATATGATGCGGCAGGGCACCTCTCGGGCTTATAACCTAAGACCACCAGAATCGGAAAGACACAGGCAGTCAAATGTGCACTGCAGCAATACTGAAATAGCCAAGACATGGAAGCAAAAAAAGGTCCATAAACAGATGAATGGACAGAGAAGAAGTGGTATATGGACAGAATGGAATAGTAGCCTCGGGAAAAAAATGAACAATGCCGTTTTCAGGACTACAGTAGAGCCTAGAAATAATAATATAAGGTTAAGTAAGTCAAAAGGGTATGACAAATATCCTATGATATCATTTATACATGTTATCCTAAGATTGCTACCAATGAACATATTTCCACAGAAAAAGACACTCACAGACTTATGAAATAAACTAATGCTTAGCCAAAATGAAAGGGGGGAGGATGGGTAAATTAGGACTATGGGATTAACATAAATATACTAATGTATGTTACATGCATATAAACATATAACAGATAAACTATATGAATTATATAATCACCAATACCTTTAAAATATACATTCTGTATTCACATACATGGTAACAGAATCCGAAGATGAACAGACATATGTAGGAATCATTGAGCAGATTCTGTACAGCCAGACAATCAAAAAACTCTAATCAAATTTACTCCAAAAAGAAATAGAATTAAATTTAAAAAACAAACATAAGTAAGGAGACATAAACTTCTGGGGGCTCGTCCCAGCACATTCCACTCTAATTTACAACCACGGAACACTACCTCCAGGAAGAGTCTGTTGCCCTAGTAACAAGAGATGAGAACGTAATAATGCTGCCGCCTTGTGGCTGTTTCCCACAACAGCAGCATTAAACCCAGTGCTAATGGTTGCTTAATAGTCACAAGGACTGCAGGGCTCTAAATGACACCTGCCCTGAAAAATGCCCTGGGGTAGGGAATAGGCAAGAAAATTCAACACATGAGAAATTTTTCAAGAAGTCAATAAGAGGAGGGAAGTTGTACTCACTCTTTAAAAAAAAAGAAAAAGAAAAAAAAGGACATGCCTAAAGCTCAGTATAAGGAGTTATTAGACACATGCAAATTCAAATTCAAAAAGGTTTCAGCTCACACCAGTCATTTCCATCAGCAAAATGTCTATAAACTAAAAATGCTGAAGGGGTTTTAGAGAACTGTGTACCTTCTAGCTGCTGGTGGGATGTAAAGTGGTAACAGCACTAACGCAAACTGAATGGAGCTGCTTGAAAAGATAAAAATTGAGCTACCATATGATGCGGCAGGTCACCTTTTGGGCCTATAACCTAAGACCACCTGAATCGGAAAGACACAGGCAGGCAAATGAGCACTGCAGCAATATTGAAATAGCCAAGACATGGAAGCAGAAAAAAGGTTCATAAACAGATGAATGGACAAAGAAGAAGTGGTATACGTACCAAATAGAATAGTAGCCTCGGGAAAAAAATGAACAATGCCGTTTTCAGGACTACTGTTGAGCCTAGAAATAATCATATAAGCTTAAGTAACTCAAAAGGGTACGACAAATATCCTATGATATCATTTATACGTGTTATCCTAAGATTGCTACCAATGAACATATTTCCACAGAAAAAGACACTCACAGACTTATGAAATAAACTAATGGTTAGCCAAAATGAAAGGTGGGAGGATGGGTTAACTAGGACTATAGGGTTAACATACATATACTAATGTATGTTAAGTGTATAAAAACATATAACAGATAAACTGTATGAATTATATAATCACCAATACCTTTAAAATATACATTTTGTAATCACATACATGGTAACAGGACCCGAGGATGAACAGATATATGTATGAATCATTGAGCAGATTCTGTACAGCCAGGCAATCAAAACACTAAAATCAAATTTACTCCGATAAGACATAGAAATTAAATTTAAAAAACAAACATAAGTAAGGAGACATAAACTTCTGGAGGCTTGTCCCAGCACATTCCACTCTAATTTACAACCTCGGAACACTACCTCCAGGAAGACTCTGTTGCCATAGTAACAAGAGTTGAGAACGTAATAATGCTGCCGCCTTGTGGCTGTTTCCCACAACAGCAGCTTTAAACCCAGTGCTAATGGTTGCTTAATAGTCAAAACGACTGCAGGGGTCTAAATGACACCTGCCCTCAAAAAATGCCCTGGGGTAGGGAATACGCAAGAAAATTCAACACATGAGAAATTTTTCAAAAAGTGAATATGAAGAGGGAAGTTGTACTCACACTTTAACAAAAAAAGGAAAAGAAGAAAAAGGATATGCCTAAAGATCAGTATAAGGAATTATTCGCCACATGCGTATCCAACCTCCAAAAAGGTTTCAGCTCACACCAGTCAAATGGCCTTCAGCAAAAAGTCTACAAACTATAAATGCTGAAGGGGTTTTAGAGAAATGTATACCTTCTATCTGCTGCTGGGATGTAAAGTGGTAACAGCACTAACGCAAGCTGAATGGAGCTGCTTGAAAAGGTAAAAATTGAGCTACCATATGATGCGGCAGGTCACCTTTTGGGCCTATAACCTAAGACCACCTGAATCGGAAAGACACAGGCAGGCAAATGTGCACTGCAGCAATATTGAAATAGCCAAGACATGGAAGCAGAAAAAAGGTTCATAAACAGATGAATGGACAAAGAAGAAGTGGTATACGTACCAAATAGAATAGTAGCCTCGGGAAAAAAATGAACAATGCCGTTTTCAGGACTACAGTTGAGCCTAGAAATAATCATATAAGGTTAAGTAACTCAAAAGGGTACGACAAATAACCTATGATAACATTTATACATGTTATCCTAAGATAGCTACCAATGAACATATTTCCACAGAAAAAGACACTCACAGACTTATGAAATAAACTAATGGTTAGACAAAATGAAAGGTGGGAGGACGGGTAAATTAGGACTATGGGGTTAACATACATATACTAATGTATGTTAAGTGTATAAAAACATATAACAGATAAACTGTATGAATTATATAATCACCAATACCTTTAAAATATACATTCTGTAATAACATACATGGTAACAGAATCCGAAGATGAACAGACATATGTAGGAATCATTGAGCAGTTTCTGTACAGCCAGACAATCAAAACACTCTAATCAAATTTACTCCGATAAGAAATAGAAATTAAATTTAAAAAACAAACCTAAGTAAGGAGACATAAACTTCTGGGGGCTTGTCCCAGCACATTCCACTCTAATTTACAACCTCGGAACACTACCTCCAGGAAGATTCTGTTGCCCTAGTAACAAGAGATGAGAACGTAATAATGCTGCCGCCTTGTGGCTCTTTCCCACAACAGCAGATTTAAACCCATTGCTAATGGTTGCTTAATAGTCACCTGGACTGCAGGTTTCTAAATGACACCTGCCCTGAAAAATGCCCTGGGGTAAGGAATAGGCAAGAATATTCAACACATGAGAAATTTTTCAAGAAGTCAATAAGAGGAGGGAAGTTGTACTCACTCTTTAAAAAAAAAGGAAAAGAAAAAAAAGGACATGCCTAAAGCTCAGTAGAATGAATTATTAGACACATGCAAATTCAAATGGAAAAAGGTTTCAGCTCACACCAATCGTTTCCATCAGCAAAATGTCTACAAACTATAAATGCTGAAGGGGTTTTAGAGAACTGTGTACCTTCTAGCTGCTGGTGGGATGTAAAGTGGTAACAGCACTAACAGAAACTGAATGGAGCTGCTTGAAAAGATAAAAATTGAGCTACCATATGATGCGGCAGGTCACCTTTTGGGCCTATAACCTAAGACCACCTGAATCGGAAAGACACAGGCAGGCAAATGAGCACTGCAGCAATATTGAAATAGCCAAGACATGGAAGCAGAAAAAAGGTTCATAAACAGATGAATGGACAAAGAAGAAGTGGTATACGTACCAAATAGAATAGTAGCCTCTGGAAAAAAATGAACAATGCCGTTTTCAGGACTACAGTTGAGCCTAGAAATAATCATATAAGCTTAAGTAACTCAAAAGGGTACGACAAATATCCTATGATAACATTTATACATGTTATCCTAAGATAGCTACCAATGAACATATTTCCACAGAAAAAGACACTCACAGACTTATGAAATAAACTAATGGTTAGACAAAATGAAAGGTGGGAGGATGGGTAAACTAGGACTATGGGGTTAACATACATATACTAATGTATGTTAAGTGTATAAAAACATATAACAGATAAACTGTATGAATTATATAATCACCAATACCTTTAAAATATACATTCTGTAATCACATACATGGTAACAGAATCCGAAGATTAACAGACATATGTAGGAATCATTGAGCAGTTTCTGTACAGCCAGACAATCAAAACACTCTAATCAAATTTACTCAGATAAGAAATAGAAATTAAATTTAAAAAACAAACCTAAGTAAGGAGACATAAACTTCTGGGGGCTTGTCCCAGCACATTCCACTCTAATTTACAACCTCGGAACACTACCTCCAGGAAGATTCTGTTGCCCTAGTAACAAGAGATGAGAACGTAATAATGCTGCCGCCTTCTGGCTCTTTCCCACAACAGCAGCTTTAAACCCAGTGCTAATGGTTGCTTAATAGTCACATGGACTGCAGGGCTCTAAATGACACCTGCCCTGAAAAATGCCCTGGGGTAGGGAATAGGCAACAATATTCAACACATGAGAAATTTTTCAAGAAGTCAATAAGAGGAGGGAAGTTGTACTCACTCTTTAAAAAAAAAGGAAAAGAAAAAAAAGGACATGCCTAAAGCTCAGTAGAATGAATTATTAGACACATGCAAATTCAAATTCAAAAAGGATTCAGCTCACACCAGTCGTTTCCATCAGCAAAATGTGTACAAACTATAAATGCTGAAGGGGTTTTAGAGAACTGTGTACCTTCTAGCTGCTGGTGGGATGTAAAATGGTAACAGCACTAACACAAACTGAATGGAGCTGCTTGAAAAGATAAAAATTGAGCTACCATATGATGCGGCAGGTCACCTTTTGGTCCTATAACCTAAGACCACCTGAATCGGAAAGACACAGGCAGGCAAATGAGCACTGCAGCAATATTGAAATAGCCAAGACATGGAAGCAGAAAAAAGGTTCATAAACAGATGAATGGACAAAGAAGAAGTGGTATACGTACCAAATAGAATAGTAGCCTCGGGAGAAAAATGAACAATGCCGTTTTCAGGACTACAGTTGAGCCTAGAAATAATCATATAAGGTTAAGTAACTCAAAAGGGTACGACAAATATCCTATGATAATATTTATACATGTTATCCTAAGATTGCTACCTATGAACATATTTCCACAGAAAAAGACACTCACAGACTTATCAAATAAACTAATGGTTAGCCAAAATAAAAGGTGGGAGGATGGGTAAATTAGGACTATGGGGTTAACATACATATACTAATGTATGTTAAGTGTGAAAACATATAACAGATAAACTGTATGAATTATATAATCACCAATACCTTTAAAATATACATTTTGTAATCACATACATGGTAACAGGACCCGAAGATGAAGAGACATATGTAGGAATCATTGAGCAGATTCTGTACAGCCAGGCAATCAAAACACTCTAATCAAATTTACTCTGATAAGAAATAGAAATTAAATTTTAAAAACAAACATAAGTAAGGAGGCATAAACTTCTGGGGGCTTGTCCCAGCACATTCCACTCTAATTTACAACCTCGGAACACTACCTCCAGGAAGATTCTGTTGCCCTAGTAACAAGAGATGAGAACGTAATAATGCTGCTGCCTTGTGGCTCTTTCCCACAACAGCAGCTTTAAACCCAGTGCTAATATTTGCTTAATAGTCACAAGGACTGCAGGGCTCTAAATGACACCTGCCCTTAAAAATGCCCTGGGGTAGGGAATAGGCAAGAAAATTCAACACATTAGAAATTTTTCAAGAAGTCAATAAGAGGAGGGAAGTTGTACTCACTCTTTAAAAAAAAAGGAAAAGAGAAAAAAGGACATTCCTAAACCTCAGTATAAGGAATTATTAGACACATGCAAATGCAAATTCAAAAAGGTTTCAGCTCACACCAGTCATTTCCATCAGCAAAATGTCTACAAACTATAAATGCTGAAGGAGTTTTAGAGAACTGTGTACCTTCTAGATCCTGGTTGGATGTAAAGTGGTAACAGCACTAACGCAAACTGAATTGAGCTGTTGAAAAGGTAAAAATTGAGCTACCATATGATGCGGCAGGTCACCTTTTGGGCCTATAACCTAAGACCACCTGAATCGGAAAGACACAGGCAGGCAAATGAGCACTGCAGCAATATTGAAATAGCCAAGACATGGAAGCAGAAAAAAGGTTCATAAACAGATGAATGGACAAAGAAGAAGTGGTATACGTACCAAATAGAATAGTAGCCTCGGGAAAAAAATGAACAATGCCGTTTTCAGGACTACAGTTGAGCCTAGAAATAATCATATAAGGTTAAGTAACTCAAAAGGGTACGACAAATATCCTATGATAACATTTATACATGTTATCCTAAGATAGCTACCAATGAACATATTTCCACAGAAAAAGACACTCACAGACTTATGAAATAAACTAATGGTTAGACAAAATGAAAGGTGGGAGGATGGGTAAACTAGGACTATGGGGTTAACATACATATACTAATGTATGTTAAGTGTATAAAAACATATAACAGATAAACTGTATGAATTATATAATCACCAATACCTTTAAAATATACATTCTGTAATCACATACATGGTAACAGAATCCGAAGATTAACAGACATATGTAGGAATCATTGAGCAGTTTCTGTACAGCCAGACAATCAAAACACTCTAATCAAATTTACTCAGATAAGAAATAGAAATTAAATTTAAAAAACAAACCTAAGTAAGGAGACATAAACTTCTGGGGGCTTGTCCGAGCACATTCCACTCTAATTTACAACCTCGGAACACTACCTCCAGGAAGATTCTGTTGCCCTAGTAACAAGAGATGAGAACGTAATAATGCTGCCACCTTGTGGCTCTTTCCCACAACAGCGGCTTTATACCCAGTGCTAATGGTTGCTTAATAGTCACATGGACTGCAGGGCTCTAAATGACACCTGCCCTGAAAAATGCCCTGGGGTAGGGAATAGGCAATAATATTCAACACATGAGAAATTTTTCAAGAAGTCAATAAGAGGAGGGAAGTTGTACTCAATCTTTAAAAAAAAAGGAAAAGAAAAAAAAGGACATGCCTAAAGCTCAGTAGAATGAATTATTAGACACATGCAAATTCAAATTCAAAAAGGTTTCAGCTCACACCAGTCGTTTCCATCAGCAAAATGTCTACAAACTATAAATGCTGAAGGGGTTTTAGAGAACTGTGTACCTTCTAGCTGCTGGTGGGATGTAAAGTGGTAACAGCACTAACACAAACTGAATGGAGCTGCTTGAAAAGATAAAAATTGAGCTACCATATGATGCGGCAGGTCACCTTTTGGGCCTATAACCTAAGACCACCTGAATCGGAAAGACACAGGCAGGCAAATGAGCACTGCAGCAATATTGAAATAGCCAAGACATGGAAGCAGAAAAAAGGTTCATAAACAGATGAATGGACAAAGAAGAAGTGGTATACGTACCAAATAGAATAGTAGCCTCGGGAAAAAAATGAACAATGCCGTTTTCAGGACTACAGTTGAGCCTAGAAATAATCATATAACGTTAAGTAACTCAAAAGGGTACGACAAATATCCTATGAAAACATTTATACATGTTATCCTAAGATTGCTACCAATGAACATATTTCCACAGAAAAAGACACTCACAGACTTATCAAATAAACTAATGGTTAGCCAAAATGAAAGGTGGGAGGATGGGTAAATTAGGACTATGGGGTTAACATACATATAGTAATGTATGTTAAGTGTATAAAAACATATAACAGATAAACTGTATGAATTATATAATCACCAATACCCTTAAAATATACATTTTGTAATCACATACATGGTAACAGGACCCGAAGATGAACAGACATATGTATGAATCATTCAGCAGATTCTGTACAGCCAGGCAATCAAAACACTCTAATCAAATTTACTGTGATAAAAATAGAAATTAAATTTAAAAAACAAACATAAGTAAGGAGACATAAACTTCTGGGGGCTTGTCCCAGCACATTCCACTCTAATTTACAACCTCGGAACACTACCTCCAGGAAGACTCTGTTGCCGTAGTAACAAGAGTTGAGAACGTAATAATGCTGCGGCCTTGTGGCTGTTTCCCACAACAGCAGCTTTAAACCCAGTGCTAATGGTTGCTTAATAGTCACAAGGACTGCAGGGCTCTAAATGACACCTGCCCTGAAAAATGCCCTGGGGTAGGGAATAGGCAAGAAAATTCAACACATGAGAAATTTTTCAAGAAGTCAATAAGAGGAGGGAAGTTGTACTCACTCTTTAAAAAAAAGGAAAAGAAAAAAAAGGACATGCCTAAAGCTCAGTATAAGGAATTATTAGACACATGCAAATTCAAATTCAAAAAGGTTTCAGCTCACACCAGTCATTTCCATCAGCAAAATGTCTATAAACTATAAATGCTGAAGGGGTTTTAGAGAACTGTGTACCTTCTAGCTGCTGGTGGGATGTAAAGTGGTAACAGCACTAACGCAAACTGAATGGAGCTTCTTGAAAAGGTAAAAATTGAGCTACCATATGATGCAGCAGGTCACCCTTTGGGCCTATAACCTAAGACCACCTGAATCGGAAAGACACAGGCAGACAAATGAGCACTGCAGCAATATTGAAATAGCCAAGACATGGAAGCAGAAAAAAGGTTCATAAACAGATGAATGGACAAAGAAGAAGTAGTATACGTACCAAATAGAATAGTAGCCTGGGGAAAAAAATGAACAACGCCGTTTTCAGGACTACAGTTGAGCCTAGAAATAATCATATAAGGTTAACTAACTCAAAAGGGTACGACAAAGATCCTATGATAATATTTATACATGTTATCCTAAGATTGCTACCAATGAACATATTTCCACAGAAAAAGACACTCACAGACTTATGAAATAAACTAATGGTTAGCAAAATGAAAGGTGGGAGGATGGGTAAATTAGGACTATGGGGTTAACATACATATACTAATGTATGTTAAGTGTATAACAACATATAACAGATAAACTGTATGAATTATATAATCACCAATACCTTTAAAATATACATTTTGTAATCACATACATGGTAACAGGACCCGAAGATGAACAGACATATGTATGAATCATTGAGCAGATCCTGTACAGCCAGGCAATCAAAACACTCTAATCAAATTTACGCTGATAAGAAATAGAAATGAAATTTAAAAAACAAACATAAGTAAGGAGACATAAACTTCTGGGGGCTTGTCCCAGCACATTCCACTCTAATTTACAACTTCAGAACACTACCTCCAGGAAGATTCTGTTCCCCTAGTAACAAGAGTTGAGAACGTAATAATGCTGCCGCCTTGTGGCTGTTTCCCACAACAGCAGCTTTAAACCCAGTGCTAATGGTTGCTTAATAGTCACAACGACTGCAGGGGTCTAAATGACACCTGCCCTCAAAAAGTGCCCTTGGGTAGGGAATAGGCAAGAAAATTCAACACATGAGAAATTTTTCAAAAAGTGAATATGAAGAGAGAAGTTGTACTCACACTTTAACAAAAAAAGGAAAAGAAGAAAAAGGATATGCCTAAAGATCAGTATAAGGAATTATTCGCCACATGCGTATCCAACCTCCATAAAGGTTTCAGCTCACAACAGACAAATGGCCATCAGCAAAAGTCTACAAACTATAAATGCTGAAGGTGTTTTAGAGAAATGTGTACCTTCTATCTGCTGCTGGGATGTAAAGTGGTAACAGCACTAACGCAAACTGAATGGAGCCGCTTGAAAAGGTAGAAATTGAGCTACCATATGGTGCGGCAGGGCACCTCTCGGGCTTATAACCTAAGACCACCAGAATCGGAAAGACACAGGCAGTCAAATGTGCACTGCAGCAATACTGAAATAGCCAAGACATGGAAGCAAAAAAAGGTCCATAAACAGATGAATGGACAGAGAAGAAGTGGTATATGGACAGAATGGAATAGTAGCCTCGGGCAAAAAATGAACAATGCCGTTTTCAGGACTATAGTAGAGCCTAGAAATAATAATATAAGGTTAAGTAAGTCAAAAGGGTATGACAAATATCCTATGATATCATTTATACATGTTATCCTAAGATTGCTACCAATGAACATATTTCCACAGAAAAAGACACTCACAGACTTATGAAATAAACTAATGGTTAGCCAAAATGAAAGGGGGGAGGATGGGTAAATTAGGACTATGGAATTAACATAAATATACTAATGTATGTTACATGCATATAAACATATAACAGATAAACTATATGAATTATATAATCACCAATACCTTTAAAATATACATTCTGTATTCACATACATGGTAACAGAATCCGAAGATTAACAGACATATGTAGGAATCATTGAGCAGATTCTGTACAGCCAGACAATCAAAAAACTCTAATCAAATTTACTCCAAAAAGAAATAGAATTAAATTTAAAAAACAAACATAAGTAAGGAGACATAAACTTCTGGGGGCTCGTCCCAGCACATTCCACTCTAATTTACAACCACGGAACACTACCTCCAGGAAGATTCTGTTGCCCTAGTAACAAGAGATGAGAACGTAATAATGCTGCCGCCTTGTGGCTGTTTCCCACAACAGCAGCATTAAACCCAGTGCTAATGGTTGCTTAATAGTCACAAGGACTGCAGGGCTCTAAATGACACCTGCCCTGAAAAATGCCCTGGGGTAGGGAATAGGCAAGAAAATTCAACACATGAGAAATTTTTCAAGAAGTCAATAAGAGGAGGGAAGTTGTACTCACTCTTTAAAAAAAAGGAAAAGAAAAAAAAGGACATGCCTAAAGCTCAGTATAAGGAATTATTAGACACATGCAAATTCAAATTCAAAAAGGTTTCAGCTCACACCAGTCATTTCCATCAGCAAAATGTCTATAAACTATAAATGCTGAAGGGGTTTTAGAGAACTGTGTACCTTCTAGCTGCTGGTGGGATGTAAAGTGGTAACAGCACTAACGCAAACTGAATGGAGCTGCTTGAAAAGATAAAAATTGAGCTACCATATGATGCGGCAGGTCACCTTTTGGGCCTATAACCTAAGACCACCTGAATCGGAAAGACACAGGCAGGCAAATGAGCACTGCAGCAATATTGAAATAGCCAAGACATGGAAGCAGAAAAAAGGTTCATAAACAGATGAATGGACAAAGAAGAAGTGGTATACGTACCAAATAGAATAGTAGCCTCGGGAAAAAAATGAACAATGCCGTTTTCAGGACTACAGTTGAGCCTAGAAATAATCATATAAGCTTAAGTAACTCAAAAGGGTACGACAAATATCCTATGATAACATTTATACATGTTATCCTAAGATTGCTACCAATGAACATATTTCCACAGAAAAAGACACTCACAGACTTATGAAATAAACTAATGGTTAGCCAAAATGAAAGGTGGGAGGATGGGTTAACTAGGACTATAGGGTTAACATACATATACTAATGTATGTTAAGTGTATAAAAACATATAACAGATAAACTGTATGAATTATATAATCACCAATACCTTTAAAATATACATTTTGTAATCACATACATGGTAACAGGACCCGAGGATGAACAGACATATGTATGAATCATTGAGCAGATTCTGTACAGCCAGGCAATCAAAACACTAAAATCAAATTTACTCCGATAAGAAATAGAAATTAAATTTAAAAAACAAACATAAGTAAGGAGACATAAACTTCTGGAGGCTTGTCCCAGCACATTCCACTCTAATTTACAACCTCGGAACACTACCTCCAGGAAGACTCTGTTGCCATAGTAACAAGAGTTGAGAACGTAATAATGCTGCCGCCTTGTGGCTGTTTCCCACAACAGCAGCTTTAAACCCAGTGCTAATGGTTGCTTAATAGTCAAAACGACTGCAGGGGTCTAAATGACACCTGCCCTCAAAAAATGCCCTGGGGTAGGGAATACGCAAGAAAATTCAACACATGAGAAATTTTTCAAAAAGTGAATATGAAGAGGGAAGTTGTACTCACACTTTAACAAAAAAAGGAAAAGAAGAAAAAGGATATGCCTAAAGATCAGTATAAGGAATTATTCGCCACATGCGTATCCAACCTCCAAAAAGGTTTCAGCTCACACCAGTCAAATGGCCTTCAGCAAAAAGTCTACAAACTATAAATGCTGAAGGGGTTTTAGAGAAATGTATACCTTCTATCTGCTGCTGGGATGTAAAGTGGTAACAGCACTAACGCAAACTGAATGGAGCTGCTTGAAAAGGTAAAAATTGAGCTACCATATGATGCGGCAGGTCACCTTTTGGGCCTATAACCTAAGACCACCTGAATCGGAAAGACACAGGCAGGCAAATGTGCACTGCAGCAATATTGAAATAGCCAAGACATGGAAGCAGAAAAAAGGTTCATAAACAGATGAATGGACAAAGAAGAAGTGGTATACGTACCAAATAGAATAGTAGCCTCGGGAAAAAAATGAACAATGCCGTTTTCAGGACTACAGTTGAGCCTAGAAATAATCATATAAGGTTAAGTAACTCAAAAGGGTACGACAAATAACCTATGATAACATTTATACATGTTATCCTAAGATAGCTACCAATGAACATATTTCCACAGAAAAAGACACTCACAGACTTATGAAATAAACTAATGGTTAGACAAAATGAAAGGTGGGAGGACGGGTAAATTAGGACTATGGGGTTAACATACATATACTAATGTATGTTAAGTGTATAAAAACATATAACAGATAAACTGTATGAATTATATAATCACCAATACCTTTAAAATATACATTCTGTAATAACATACATGGTAACAGAATCCGAAGATGAACAGACATATGTAGGAATCATTGAGCAGTTTCTGTACAGCCAGACAATCAAAACACTCTAATCAAATTTACTCCGATAAGAAATAGAAATTAAATTTAAAAAACAAACCTAAGTAAGGAGACATAAACTTCTGGGGGCTTGTCCCAGCACATTCCACTCTAATTTACAACCTCGGAACACTACCTCCAGGAAGATTCTGTTGCCCTAGTAACAAGAGATGAGAACGTAATAATGCTGCCGCCTTGTGGCTCTTTCCCACAACAGCAGCTTTAAACCCAGTGCTAATGGTTGCTTAATAGTCACCTGGACTGCAGGTTTCTAAATGACACCTGCCCTCAAAAAATGCCCTGGTGTAGGGAATAGGCAAGAAAATTCAACACATTAGAAATTTTTCAAAAAGTGAATATGAAGAGGGAAGTTGTACTCACACTTTAACAAAAAAAGGAAAAGAAGAAAAAGGATATGCCTAAAGATCAGTATAAGGAATTATTCGCCACATGCGTATCCAACCTCCATAAAGGTTTCAGCTCACAACAGTCAAATGGCCATCAGCAAAAGTCTACAAACTATAAATGCTGAAGGTGTTTTAGAGAAATGTGTACCTTCTATCTGCTGCTGGGATGTAAAGTGGTAACAGCACTAACGCAAACTGAATGGAGCCGCTTGAAAAGGTAGAAATTGAGCTACCATATGATGCGGCAGGGCACCTCTCGGGCTTATAACCTAAGACCACCAGAATCGGAAAGACACAGGCAGTCAAATGTGCACTGCAGCAATACTGAAATAGCCAAGACATGGAAGCAAAAAAAGGTCCATAAACAGATGAATGGACAGAGAAGAAGTGGTATATGGACAGAATGGAATAGTAGCCTCGGGAAAAAAATGAACAATGCCGTTTTCAGGACTACAGTAGAGCCTAGAAATAATAATATAAGGTTAAGTAAGTCAAAAGGGTATGACAAATATCCTATGATATCATTTATACATGTTATCCTAAGATAGCTACCAATGAACATATTTCCACAGAAAAAGACACTCACAGACTTATGAAATAAACTAATGGTTAGACAAAATGAAAGGTGGGAGGATGGGTAAACTAGGACTATGGGGTTAACATACATATACTAATGTATGTTAAGTGTATAAAAACATATAACAGATAAACTGTATGAATTATATAATCACCAATACCTTTAAAATATACATTCTGTAATCACATACATGGTAACAGAATCCGAAGATTAACAGACATATGTGGGAATCATTGAGCAGTTTCTGTACAGCCAGACAATCAAAACACTCTAATCAAATTTACTCAGATAAGAAATAGAAAGTAAATTTAAAAAACAAACCTAAGTAAGGAGACATAAACTTCTGGGGGCTTGTCCCAGCACATTCCACTCTAATTTACAACCTCGGAACACTACCTCCAGGAAGATTCTGTTGCCCTAGTAACAAGAGATGAGAACGTAATAATGCTGCCACCTTGTGGCTCTTTCCCACAACAGCAGCTTTAAACCCAGTGCTAATGGTTGCTTAATAGTCACATGGACTGCAGGGCTCTAAATGACACCTGCCCTGAAAAATGCCCTGGGGTAGGGAATAGACAATGATATTCAACACATGAGAAATTTTTCAAGAAGTCAATAAGAGGAGGGAAGTTGTACTCACTCTTTAAAAAAAAAGGAAAAGAAAAAAAAGGACATGCCTAAAGCTCAGTAGAATGAATTATTAGACACATGCAAATTCAAATTCAAAAAGGTTTCAGCTCACAACAGTCGTTTCCATCAGCAAAATGTCTACAAACTATAAATGCTGAAGGGGTTTTAGAGAACTGTGTACCTTCTAGCTGCTGGTGGGATGTAAAGTGGTAACAGCATTAACACAAACTGAATGGAGCTGCTTGAAAAGATAAAAATTGAGCTACCATATGATGCGGCAGGTCACCTTTTGGGCCTATAACCTAAGACCACCTGAATGGGAAAGACACAGGCAGGCAAATGAGCACTGCAGCAATATTGAAATAGCCAAGACATGGAAGCAGAAAAAAGGTTCATAAACAGATGAATGGACAAAGAAGAAGTGGTATACGTACCAAATAGAATAGTAGCCTCGGGAAAAAAATGAACAATGCCGTTTTCAGGACTACAGTTGAGCCTAGAAATAATCATATAACGTTAAGTAACTCAAAAGGGTACGACAAATATCCTATGAAAACATTTATACATGTTATCCTAAGATTGCTACCAATGAACATATTTCCACAGAAAAAGACACTCACAGACTTATCAAATAAACTAATGGTTAGCCAAAATGAAAGGTGGGAGGATGGGTAAATTAGGACTATGGGGTTAACATACATATAGTAATGTATGTTAAGTGTATAAAAACATATAACAGATAAACTGTATGAATTATATAATCACCAATACCTTTAAAATATACATTTTGTAATCACATACATGGTAACAGGACCCGAAGATGAACAGACATATGTATGAATCATTGAGCAGATTCTGTACAGCCAGGCAATCAAAACACTCTAATCAAATTTACTCTGATAAGAAATAGAAATTAAATTTAAAAAACAAACATAAGTAAGGAGACATAAACTTCTGGGGGCTTGTCCCAGCACATTCCACTCTAATTTACAACCTCGGAACACTACCTCCAGGAAGACTCTGTTGCCGTAGTAACAAGAGTTGAGAACGTAATAATGCTGCGGCCTTGTGGCTGTTTCCCACAACAGCAGCTTTAAACCCAGTACTAATAGTTGCTTAATAGTCACAAGGACTGCAGGGCTCTAAATGACACCTGCCCTGAAAAATGCCCTGGGGTAGGGAATAGGGAAGAAAATTCAACACATGAGAAATTTTTCAAGAAGTCAATAAGAGGAGGGAAGTTGTACTCACTCTTTAAAAAAAAGGAAAAGAAAAAAAAGGACATGCCTAAAGCTCAGTATAAGGAATTATTAGACACATGCAAATTCAAATTCAAAAAGGTTTCAGCTCACACCAGTCATTTCCATCAGCAAAATGTCTATAAACTATAAATGCTGAAGGGGTTTTAGAGAACTGTGTACCTTCTAGCTGCTGGTGGGATGTAAAGTGGTAACAGCACTAACGCAAACTGAATGGAGCTTCTTGAAAAGGTAAAAATTGAGCTACCATATGATGCAGCAGGTCACCCTTTGGGCCTATAACCTAAGACCACCTGAATCGGAAAGACACAGGCAGGCAAATGAGCACTGCAGCAATATTGAAATAGCCAAGACATGGAAGCAGAAAAAAGGTTCATAAACAGATGAATGGACAAAGAAGAAGTAGTATACGTACCAAATAGAATAGTAGCCTGGGGAAAAAAATGAACAACGCTGTTTTCAGGACTACAGTTGAGCCTAGAAATAATCATATAAGGTTAACTAACTCAAAAGGGTACGACAAAGATCCTATGATAATATTTATACATGTTATCCTAAGATTGCTACCAATGAACATATTTCCACAGAAAAAGACACTCACAGACTTATGAAATAAACTAATGGTTAGCAAAATGAAAGGTGGGAGGATGGGTAAATTAGGACTATGGGGTTAACATACATATACTAATGTATGTTAAGTGTATAACAACATATAACAGATAAACTGTATGAATTATATAATCACCAATACCTTTAAAATATACATTTTGTAATCACATACATGGTAACAGGACCCGAAGATGAACAGACATATGTATGAATCATTGAGCAGATCCTGTACAGCCAGGCAATCAAAACACTCTAATCAAATTTACGCTGATAAGAAATAGAAATGAAATTTAAAAAACAAACATAGGTAAGGAGACATAAACTTCTGGGGGCTTGTCCCAGCACATTCCACTCTAATTTACAACCTCAGAACACTACCTCCAGGAAGATTCTGTTGCCCTAGTAACAAGAGTTGAGAACGTAATAATGCTGCCGCCTTGTGGCTGTTTCCCACAACAGCAGCTTTAAACCCAGTGCTAATGGTTGCTTAATAGTCACAACGACTGCAGGGGTCTAAATGACACCTGCCCTCAAAAAGTGCCCTTGGGTAGGGAATAGGCAAGAAAATTCAACACATGAGAAATTTTTCAAAAAGTGAATATGAAGAGAGAAGTTGTACTCACACTTTAACAAAAAAAGGAAAAGAAGAAAAAGGATATGCCTAAAGATCAGTATAAGGAATTATTCGCCACATGCGTATCCAACCTCCATAAAGGTTTCAGCTCACAACAGACAAATGGCCATCAGCAAAAGTCTACAAACTATAAATGCTGAAGGTGTTTTAGAGAAATGTGTAGCTTCTATCTGCTGCTGGGATGTAAAGTGGTAACAGCACTAACGCAAACTGAATGGAGCGGCTTGAAAAGGTAGAAATTGAGCTACCATATGATGCGGCAGGGCACCTCTCGGGCTTATAACCTAAGACCACCAGAATCGGAAAGACACAGGCAGTCAAATGTGCACTGCAGCAATACTGAAATAGCCAAGACATGGAAGCAAAAAAAGGTCCATAAACAGATGAATGGACAGAGAAGAAGTGGTATATGGACAGAATGGAATAGTAGCCTCGGGAAAAAATTGAACAATGCCGTTTTCAGGACTACAGTAGAGCCTAGAAATAATAATATAAGGTTAAGTAAGTCAAAAGGGTATGACAAATATCCTATGATATCATTTATACATGTTATCCTAAGATTGCTACCAATGAACATATTTCCACAGAAAAAGACACTCACAGACTTATGAAATAAACTAATGGTTAGCCAAAATGAAAGGGGGGAGGATGGGTAAATTAGGACTATGGGATTAACATAAATATACTAATGTATGTTACATGCATATAAACATATAACAGATAAACTATATGAATTATATAATCACCAATACCTTTAAAATATACATTCTGTATTCACATACATGGTAACAGAATCCGAAGATGAACGGACATATGTAGGAATCATTGAGCAGATTCTGTACAGCCAGACAATCAAAAAACTCTAATCAAATTTACTCCAAAAAGAAATAGAATTAAATTTAAAAAACAAACATAAGTAAGGAGACATAAACTTCTGGGGGCTCGTCCCAGCACATTCCACTCTAATTTACAACCACGGAACACTACCTCCAGGAAGAGTCTGTTGCCCTAGTAACAAGAGATGAGAACGTAATAATGCTGCCGCCTTGTGGCTGTTTCCCACAACAGCAGCATTAAACCCAGTGCTAATGGTTGCTTAATAGTCACAAGGACTGCAGGGCTCTAAATGACACCTGCCCTGAAAAATGCCCTGGGGTAGGGAATAGGCAAGAAAATTCAACACATGAGAAATTTTTCAAGAAGTCAATAAGAGGAGGGAAGTTGTACTCACTCTTTAAAAAAAAAGAAAAAGAAAAAAAAGGACATGCCTAAAGCTCAGTATAAGGAATTATTAGACACATGCAAATTCAAATTCAAAAAGGTTTCAGCTCACACCAGTCATTTCCATCAGCAAAATGTCTATAAACTAAAAATGCTGAAGGGGTTTTAGAGAACTGTGTACCTTCTAGCTGCTGGTGGGATGTAAAGTGGTAACAGCACTAACGCAAACTGAATGGAGCTGCTTGAAAAGATAAAAATTGAGCTACCATATGATGCGGCAGGTCACCTTTTGGGCCTATAACCTAAGACCACCTGAATCGGAAAGACACAGGCAGGCAAATGAGCACTGCAGCAATATTGAAATAGCCAAGACATGGAAGCAGAAAAAAGGTTCATAAACAGATGAATGGACAAAGAAGAAGTGGTATACGTACCAAATAGAATAGTAGCCTCGGGAAAAAAATGAACAATGCCGTTTTCAGGACTACAGTTGAGCCTAGAAATAATCATATAAGCTTAAGTAACTCAAAAGTGTACGACAAATATCCTATGATATCATTTATACGTGTTATCCTAAGATTGCTAGCAATGAACATATTTCCACAGAAAAAGACACTCACAGACTTATGAAATAAACTAATGGTTAGCCAAAATGAAAGGTGGGAGGATGGGTTAACTAGGACTATAGGGTTAACATACATATACTAATGTATGTTAAGTGTATAAAAACATATAACAGATAAACTGTATGAATTATATAATCACCAATACCTTTAAAATATACATTTTGTAATCACATACATGGTAACAGGACCCGAGGATGAACAGATATATGTATGAATCATTGAGCAGATTCTGTACAGCCAGGCAATCAAAACACTAAAATCAAATTTACTCCGATAAGAAATAGAAATTAAATTTAAAAAACAAACGTAAGTAAGGAGACATAAACTTCTGGAGGCTTGTCCCAGCACATTCCACTCTAATTTACAACCTCGGAACACTACCTCCAGGAAGACTCTGTTGCCATAGTAACAAGAGTTGAGAACGTAATAATGCTGCCGCCTTGTGGCTGTTTCCCACAACAGCAGCTTTAAACCCAGTGCTAATGGTTGCTTAATAGTCAAAACGACTGCAGGGGTCTAAATGACACCTGCCCTCAAAAAATGCCCTGGGGTAGGGAATACGCAAGAAAATTCAACACATGAGAAATTTTTCAAAAAGTGAATATGAAGAGGGAAGTTGTACTCACACTTTAACAAAAAAAGGAAAAGAAGAAAAAGGATATGCCTAAAGATCAGTATAAGGAATTATTCGCCACATGCGTATCCAACCTCCAAAAAGCTTTCAGCTCACACCAGTCAAATGGCCATCAGCAAAAAGTCTACAAACTATAAATGCTGAAGGGGTTTTAGAGAAATGTATACCTTCTATCTGCTGCTGGGATGTAAAGTGGTAACAGCACTAACGCAAACTGAATGGAGCTGCTTGAAAAGGTAAAAATTGAGCTACCATATGATGCGGCAGGTCACCTTTTGGGCCTATAACCTAAGACCACCTGAATCGGAAAGACACAGGCAGGCAAATGTGCACTGCAGCAATATTGAAATAGCCAAGACATGGAAGCAGAAAAAAGGTTCATAAACAGATGAATGGACAAAGAAGAAGTGGTATACGTACCAAATAGAATAGTAGCCTCGGGAAAAAAATGAACAATGCCGTTTTCAGGACTACAGTTGAGCCTAGAAATAATCATATAAGGTTAAGTAACTCAAAAGGGTACGACAAATAACCTATGATAACATTTATACATGTTATCCTAAGATAGCTACCAATGAACATATTTCCACAGAAAAAGACACTCACAGACTTATGAAATAAACTAATGGTTAGACAAAATGAAAGGTGGGAGGATGGGTAAATTAGGACTATGGGGTTAACATACATATTCTAATGTATGTTAAGTGTATAAAAACATATAACAGATAAACTGTATGAATTATATAATCACCAATACCTTTAAAATATACATTCTGTAATCACATACATGGTAACAGAATCCGAAGATGAACAGACATATGTAGGAATCATTGAGCAGTTTCTGTACAGCCAGACAATCAAAACACTCTAATCAAATTTACTCCGATAAGAAATAGAAATTAAATTTAAAAAACAAACCTAAGTAAGGAGACATAAACTTCTGGGGGCTTGTCCCAGCACATTCCACTCTAATTTACAACCTCGGAACACTACCTCCAGGAAGATTCTGTTGCCCTAGTAACAAGAGATGAGAACGTAATAATGCTGCCGCCTTGTGGCTCTTTCCCACAACAGCAGCTTTAAACCCAGTGCTAATGGTTGCTTAATAGTCACATGGACTGCAGGGCTCTAAATGACACCTGCCCTGAAAAATGCCCTGGGGTAGGGAATAGGCAAGAATATTCAACACATGAGAAATTTTTCAAGAAATCAATAAGAGGAGGGAAGTTGTACTCACTCTTTAAAAAAAAGGAAAAGAGAAAAAAGGACATGCCTAAAGCTCAGTAGAATGAATTATTAGACACATGCAAATTCAAATGGAAAAAGGTTTCAGCTCACACCAATCGTTTCCATCAGCAAAATGTCTACAAACTATAAATGCTGAAGGGGTTTTAGAGAACTGTGTACCTTCTAGCTGCTGGTGGGATGTAAAGTGGTAACAGCACTAACACAAACTGAATGGAGCTGCTTGAAAAGATAAAAATTGAGCTACCATATGATGCGGCAGGTCACCTTTTGGGCCTATAACCTAAGACCACCTGAATCGGAAAGACACAGGCAGGCAAATGAGCACTGCAGCAATATTGAAATAGCCAAGACATGGAAGCAGAAAAAAGGTTCATAAACAGATGAATGGACAAAGAAGAAGTGGTATAGGTACCAAATAGAATAGTAGCCTCGGGAAAAAAATGAACAATGCCGTTTTCAGGACTACAGTTGAGCCTAGAAATAATCATATAAGCTTAAGTAACTCAAAAGGGTACGACAAATATCCTATGAAAACATTTATACATGTTATCCTAAGATTGCTACCAATGAACATATTTCCACAGAAAAAGACACTCACAGACTTATGAAATAAACTAATGGTTAGCCAAAATGAAAGGTGGGAGGATGGGTTAACTAGGACTATGGGGTTAACATACATATACTAATGTATGTTAAGTGTATAAAAACATATAACAGATAAACTGTATGAATTATATAATCACCAATACCTTTAAAATATACATTTTGTAATCACATACATGGTAACAGGATCCGAGGATGAACAGACATATGTATGAATCATTGAGCAGATTCTGTACAGCCAGGCAATCAAAACACTAAAATCAAATTTACTCCGATAAGAAATAGAAATTAAATTTAAAAAACAAACATAAGTAAGGAGACATAAACTTCTGGAGGCTTGTCCCAGCACATTCCACTCTAATTTACAACCTCGGAACACTACCTCCAGGAAGACTCTGTTGCCATAGTAACAAGAGTTGAGAACATAATAATGCTGCCGCCTTGTGGCTGTTTCCCACAACAGCAGCTTTAAACCCAGTGCTAATGGTTGCTTAATAGTCAAAACGACTGCAGGGGTCTAAATGACACCTGCCCTCAAAAAATGCCCTGGGGTAGGGAATACGCAAGAAAATTCAACACATGAGAAATTTTTCAAAAAGTGAATATGAAGAGGGAAGTTGTACTCACACTTTAACAAAAAAAGGAAAAGAAGAAAAAGGATATGCCTAAAGATCAGTATAAGGAATTATTCGCCACATGCGTATCGAACCTCCATAAAGGTTTCAGCTCACACCAGTCAAATGGCCATCAGCAAAAAGTCTACAAACTATAAATGCTGAAGGGGTTTTAGAGAAATGTATACCTTCTATCTGCTGCTGGGATGTAAAGTGGTAACAGCACTAACGCAAACTGAATGGAGCTGCTTGAAAAGGTAAAAATTGAGCTACCATATGATGCGGCAGGTCACCTTTTGGGCCTATAACCTAAGACCACCTGAATCGGAAAGACACAGGCAGGCAAATGAGCACTGCAGCAATATTGAAATAGCCAAGACATGGAAGCAGAAAAAAGCTTCATAAACAGATAAATGGACAAAGAAGAAGTGGTATACGTACCAAATAGAATAGTAGCCTCGGGAAAAAAATGAACAATGCCGTTTTCAGGACTACAGTTGAGCCTAGAAATAATCATATAAGGTTAAGTAACTCAAAAGGGTACGACAAATATCCTATGATAACATTTATACATGTTATCCTAAGATAGCTACCAATGAACATATTTCCACAGAAAAAGACACTCACAGACTTATGAAATAAACTAATGGTTAGACAAAATGAAAGGTGGGAGGATGGGTAAACTAGGACTATGGGGTTAACATACATATACTAATGTATGTTAAGTGTATAAAAACATATAACAGATAAACTGTATGAATTATATAATCACCAATACCTTTAAAATATACATTCTGTAATCACATACATGGAAACAGAATCCGAAGATGAACAGACATATGTAGGAATCATTGAGCAGTTTCTGTACAGCCAGACAATCAAAACACTCTAATCAAATTTACTCAGATAAGAAATAGAAATTAAATTTAAAAAACAAACCTAAGTAAGGAGACATAAACTTCTGGGGGCTTGTCCCAGCACATTCCACTCTAATTTACAACCTCGGAACACTACCTCCAGGAAGATTCTGTTGCCCTAGTAACAAGAGATGAGAACGTAATAATGCTGCCGCCTTGTGGCTCTTTCCCACAACAGCAGCTTTAAACCCAGTGCTAATGGTTGCTTAATAGTCACCTGGACTGCAGGTTTCTAAATGACACCTGCCCTGAAAAATGCCCTGGGGTAAGGAATAGGCAAGAATATTCAACACATGAGAAATTTTTCAAGAAATCAATAAGAGGAGGGAAGTTGTACTCACTCTTTAAAAAAAAAGGAAAAGAAAAAAAAGGACATGCCTAAAGCTCAGTAGAATGAATTATTAGACACATGCAAATTCAAATGGAAAAAGGTTTCAGCTCACACCAATCGTTTCCATCAGCAAAATGTCTACAAACTATAAATGCTGAAGGGGTTTTAGAGAACTGTGTACCTTCTAGCTGCTGGTGGGATGTAAAGTGGTAACAGCACTAACACAAACTGAATGGAGCTGCTTGAAAAGATAAAAATTGAGCTACCATATGATGCGGCAGGTCACCTTTTGGGCCTATAACCTAAGACCACCTGAATCGGAAAGACACAGGCAGGCAAATGAGCACTGCAGCAATATTGAAATAGCCAAGACATGGAAGCAGAAAAAAGGTTCATAAACAGATGAATGGACAAAGAAGAAGTGGTATACGTACCAAATAGAATAGTAGCCTCGGGAAAAAAATGAACAATGCCGTTTTCAGGACTACAGTTGAGCCTAGAAATAATCATATAAGCTTAAGTAACTCAAAAGGGTACGACAAATATCCTATGATAACATTTATACATGTTATCCTAAGATTGCTACCAATGAACATATTTCCACAGAAAAAGACACTCACAGACTTATCAAATAAACTAATGGTTAGCCAAAATGAAAGGTGGGAGGATGGGTTAACTAGGACTATGGGGTTAACATACATATACTAATGTATGTTAAGTGTATAAAAACATATAACAGATAAACTGTATGAATTATATAATCACCAATACCTTTAAAATATACATTTTGTAATCAGATACATGGTAACAGGACCCGAGGATGAACAGACATATGTATGAATCATTCAGCAGATTCTGTACAGCCAGGCAATCAAAACACTAAAATCAAATTTACTCCGATAAGAAATAGAAATTAAATTTAAAAAACAAACATAAGTAAGGAGACATAAACTTCTGGAGGCTTGTCCCAGCACATTCCACTCTAATTTACAACCTCGGAACACTACCTCCAGGAAGACTCTGTTGCCATAGTAACAAGAGTTGAGAACGTAATAATGCTGCCGCCTTGTGGCTGTTTCCCACAACAGCAGCTTTAAACCCAGTGCTAATGGTTGCTTAATAGTCAAAACGACTGCAGGGGTCTAAATGACACCTGCCCTCAAAAAATGCCCTGGGGTAGGGAATACGCAAGAAAATTCAACACATGAGAAATTTTTCAAAGAGTGAATATGAAGAGGGAAGTTGTACTCACACTTTAACAAAAAAAGGAATAGAAGAAAAAGGATATGCCTAAAGATCAGTATAAGGAATTATTCGCCACATGCGTATCCAACCTCCATAAAGGTTTCAGCTCATACCAGTCAAATGGCCATCAGCAAAAAGTCTACAAACTATAAATGCTGAAGGGGTTTTAGAGAAATGTATACCTTCTATCTGCTGCTGGGATGTAAAGTGGTAACAGCACTAACGCAAACTGAATGGAGCTGCTTGAAAAGGTAAAAATTGAGCTACCATATGATGCGGCAGGTCACCTTTTGGGCCTATAACCTAAGACCACCTGAATCGGAAAGACACAGGCAGGCAAATGAGCACTGCAGCAATATTGAAATAGCCAAGACATGGAAGCAGAAAAAAGGTTCATAAACAGATGAATGGACAAAGAAGAAGTGGTATACGTACCAAATAGAATAGTAGCCTCGGGAGAAAAATGAACAATGCCGTTTTCAGGACTACAGTTGAGCCTAGAAATAATCATATAACGTTAAGTAACTCAAAAGGGTACGACAAATATCCTATGATAACATTTATACATGTTATCCTAAGATAGCTACCAATGAACATATTTCCACAGAAAAAGACACTCACAGACTTATGAAATAAACTAATGGTTAGACAAAATGAAAGGTGGGAGGATGGGTAAACTAGGACTATGGGGTTAACATACATATACTAATGTATGTTAAGTGTATAAAAACATATAACAGATAAACTGTATGAATTATATAATCACCAATACCTTTAAAATATACATTCTGTAATCACATACATGGTAACAGAATCCGAAGATTAACAGACATATGTGGGAATCATTGAGCAGTTTCTGTACAGCCAGACAATCAAAACACTCTAATCAAATTTACTCAGATAAGAAATAGAAATTAAATTTAAAAAACAAACCTAAGTAAGGAGACATAAACTTCTGGGGGCTTGTCCCAGCACATTCCACTCTAATTTACAACCTCGGAACACTACCTCCAGGAAGATTCTGTTGCCCTAGTAACAAGAGATGAGAACGTAATAATGCTGCCACCTTGTGGCTCTTTCCCACAAGAGCGGCTTTATACCCAGTGCTAATGGTTGCTTAATAGTCACATGGACTGCAGGGCTCTAAATGACACCTGCCCTGAAAAATGCCCTGGGGTAGGGAATAGGCAATAATATTCAACACATGAGAAATTTTTCAAGAAGTCAATAAGAGGAGGGAAGTTGTACTCAATCTTTAAAAAAAAAGGAAAAGAAAAAAAAGGACATGCCTAAAGCTCAGTAGAATGAATTATTAGACACATGCAAATTCAAATTCAAAAAGGTTTCAGCTCACACCAGTCGTTTCCATCAGCAAAATGTCTACAAACTATAAATGCTGAAGGGGTTTTAGAGAACTGTGTACCTTCTAGCTGCTGGTGGGATGTAAAGTGGTAACAGCACTAACACAAACTGAATGGAGCTGCTTGAAAAGATAAAAATTGAGCTACCATATGATGCGGCAGGTCACCTTTTGGGCCTATAACCTAAGACCACCTGAATCGGAAAGACACAGGCAGGCAAATGAGCACTGCAGCAATATTGAAATAGCCAAGACATGGAAGCAGAAAAAAGGTTCATAAACAGATGAATGGACAAAGAAGAAGTGGTATACGTACCAAATAGAATAGTAGCCTCGGGAAAAAAATGAACAATGCCGTTTTCAGGACTACAGTTGAGCCTAGAAATAATCATATAACGTTAAGTAACTCAAAAGGGTACGACAAATATCCTATGAAAACATTTATACATGTTATCCTAAGATTGCTACCAATGAACATATTTCCACAGAAAAAGACACTCACAGACTTATCAAATAAACTAATGGTTAGCCAAAATGAAAGGTGGGAGGATGGGTAAATTAGGACTATGGGGTTAACATACATATAGTAATGTATGTTAAGTGTATAAAAACATATAACAGATAAACTGTATGAATTATATAATCACCAATACCTTTAAAATATACATTTTGTAATCACATACATGGTAACAGGACCCGAAGATGAACAGACATATGTATGAATCATTGAGCAGATTCTGTACAGCCAGGCAATCAAAACACTCTAATCAAATTTACTCTGATAAGAAATAGAAATTAAATTTAAAAAACAAACATAAGTAAGGAGACATAAACTTCTGGGGGCTTGTCCCAGCACATTCCACTCTAATTTACAACCTCGGAACACTACCTCCAGGAAGACTCTGTTGCCGTAGTAACAAGAGTTGAGAACGTAATAATGCTGCGGCCTTGTGGCTGTTTCCCACAACAGCAGCTTTAAACCCAGTACTAATGGTTGCTTAATAGTCACAAGGACTGCAGGGCTCTAAATGACACCTGCCCTGAAAAATGCCCTGGGGTAGGGAATAGGCAAGAAAATTCAACACATGAGAAATTTTTCAAGAAGTCAATAAGAGGAGGGAAGTTGTACTCACTCTTTAAAAAAAAGGAAAAGAAAAAAAAGGACATGCCTAAAGCTCAGCATAAGGAATTATTAGACACATGCAAATTCAAATTCAAAAAGGTTTCAGCTCACACCAGTCATTTCCATCAGCAAAATGTCTATAAACTATAAATGCTGAAGGGGTTTTAGAGAACTGTGTACCTTCTAGCTGCTGGTGGGATGTAAAGTGGTAACAGCACTAACGCAAACTGAATGGAGCTTCTTGAAAAGGTAAAAATTGAGCTACCATATGATGCAGCAGGTCACCCTTTGGGCCTATAACCTAAGACCACCTGAATCGGAAAGACACAGGCAGGCAAATGAGCACTGCAGCAATATTGAAATAGCCAAGACATGGAAGCAGAAAAAAGGTTCATAAACAGATGAATGGACAAAGAAGAAGTAGTATACGTACCAAATAGAATAGTAGCCTGGGGAAAAAAATGAACAACGCCGTTTTCAGGACTACAGTTGAGCCTAGAAATAATCATATAAGGTTAACTAACTCAAAAGGGTACGACAAAGATCCTATGATAATATTTATACATGTTATCCTAAGATTGCTACCAATGAACATATTTCCACAGAAAAAGACACTCACAGACTTATGAAATAAACTAATGGTTAGCAAAATGAAAGGTGGGAGGATGGGTAAATTAGGACTATGGGGTTAACATACATATACTAATGTATGTTAAGTGTATAACAACATATAACAGATAAACTGTATGAATTATATAATCACCAATACCTTTAAAATATACATTTTGTAATCACATACATGGTAACAGGACCCGAAGATGAACAGACATATGTATGAATCATTGAGCAGATCCTGTACAGCCAGGCAATCAAAACACTCTAATCAAATTTACGCTGATAAGAAATAGAAATGAAATTTAAAAAACAAACATAGGTAAGGAGACATAAACTTCTGGGGGCTTGTCCCAGCACATTCCACTCTAATTTACAACCTCAGAACACTACCTCCAGGAAGATTCTGTTGCCCTAGTAACAAGAGTTGAGAACGTAATAATGCTGCCGCCTTGTGGCTGTTTCCCACAACAGCAGCTTTAAACCCAGTGCTAATGGTTGCTTAATAGTCACAACGACTGCAGGGGTCTAAATGACACCTGCCCTCAAAAAGTGCCCTTGGGTAGGGAATAGGCAAGAAAATTCAACACATGAGAAATTTTTCAAAAAGTGAATATGAAGAGAGAAGTTGTACTCACACTTTAACAAAAAAAGGAAAAGAAGAAAAAGGATATGCCTAAAGATCAGTATAAGGAATTATTCGCCACATGCGTATCCAACCTCCATAAAGGTTTCAGCTCACAACAGACAAATGGCCATCAGCAAAAGTCTACAAACTATAAATGCTGAAGGTGTTTTAGAGAAATGTGTAGCTTCTATCTGCTGCTGGGATGTAAAGTGGTAACAGCACTAACGCAAACTGAATGGAGCCGCTTGAAAAGGTAGAAATTGAGCTACCATATGATGCGGCAGGGCACCTCTCGGGCTTATAACCTAAGACCACCAGAATCGGAAAGACACAGGCAGTCAAATGTGCACTGCAGCAATACTGAAATAGCCAAGACATGGAAGCAAAAAAAGGTCCATAAACAGATGAATGGACAGAGAAGAAGTGGTATATGGACAGAATGGAATAGTAGCCTCGGGAAAAAAATGAACAATGCCGTTTTCAGGACTACAGTAGAGCCTAGAAATAATAATATAAGGTTAAGTAAGTCAAAAGGGTATGACAAATATCCTATGATATCATTTATACATGTTATCCTAAGATTGCTACCAATGAACATATTTCCACAGAAAAAGACACTCACAGACTTATGAAATAAACTAATGCTTAGCCAAAATGAAAGGGGGGAGGATGGGTAAATTAGGACTATGGGATTAACATAAATATACTAATGTATGTTACATGCATATAAACATATAACAGATAAACTATATGAATTATATAATCACCAATACCTTTAAAATATACATTCTGTATTCACATACATGGTAACAGAATCCGAAGATGAACAGACATATGTAGGAATCATTGAGCAGATTCTGTACAGCCAGACAATCAAAAAACTCTAATCAAATTTACTCCAAAAAGAAATAGAATTAAATTTAAAAAACAAACATAAGTAAGGAGACATAAACTTCTGGGGGCTCGTCCCAGCACATTCCACTCTAATTTACAACCACGGAACACTACCTCCAGGAAGAGTCTGTTGCCCTAGTAACAAGAGATGAGAACGTAATAATGCTGCCGCCTTGTGGCTGTTTCCCACAACAGCAGCATTAAACCCAGTGCTAATGGTTGCTTAATAGTCACAAGGACTGCAGGGCTCTAAATGACACCTGCCCTGAAAAATGCCCTGGGGTAGGGAATAGGCAAGAAAATTCAACACATGAGAAATTTTTCAAGAAGTCAATAAGAGGAGGGAAGTTGTACTCACTCTTTAAAAAAAAAGAAAAAGAAAAAAAAGGACATGCCTAAAGCTCAGTATAAGGAATTATTAGACACATGCAAATTCAAATTCAAAAAGGTTTCAGCTCACACCAGTCATTTCCATCAGCAAAATGTCTATAAACTAAAAATGCTGAAGGGGTTTTAGAGAACTGTGTACCTTCTAGCTGCTGGTGGGATGTAAAGTGGTAACAGCACTAACGCAAACTGAATGGAGCTGCTTGAAAAGATAAAAATTGAGCTACCATATGATGCGGCAGGTCACCTTTTGGGCCTATAACCTAAGACCACCTGAATCGGAAAGACACAGGCAGGCAAATGAGCACTGCAGCAATATTGAAATAGCCAAGACATGGAAGCAGAAAAAAGGTTCATAAACAGATGAATGGACAAAGAAGAAGTGGTATACGTACCAAATAGAATAGTAGCCTCGGGAAAAAAATGAACAATGCCGTTTTCAGGACTACTGTTGAGCCTAGAAATAATCATATAAGCTTAAGTAACTCAAAAGGGTACGACAAATATCCTATGATATCATTTATACGTGTTATCCTAAGATTGCTACCAATGAACATATTTCCACAGAAAAAGACACTCACAGACTTATGAAATAAACTAATGGTTAGCCAAAATGAAAGGTGGGAGGATGGGTTAACTAGGACTATAGGGTTAACATACATATACTAATGTATGTTAAGTGTATAAAAACATATAACAGATAAACTGTATGAATTATATAATCACCAATACCTTTAAAATATACATTTTGTAATCACATACATGGTAACAGGACCCGAGGATGAACAGATATATGTATGAATCATTGAGCAGATTCTGTACAGCCAGGCAATCAAAACACTAAAATCAAATTTACTCCGATAAGAAATAGAAATTAAATTTAAAAAACAAACATAAGTAAGGAGACATAAACTTCTGGAGGCTTGTCCCAGCACATTCCACTCTAATTTACAACCTCGGAACACTACCTCCAGGAAGACTCTGTTGCCATAGTAACAAGAGTTGAGAACGTAATAATGCTGCCGCCTTGTGGCTGTTTCCCACAACAGCAGCTTTAAACCCAGTGCTAATGGTTGCTTAATAGTCAAAACGACTGCAGGGGTCTAAATGACACCTGCCCTCAAAAAATGCCCTGGGGTAGGGAATACGCAAGAAAATTCAACACATGAGAAATTTTTCAAAAAGTGAATATGAAGAGGGAAGTTGTACTCACACTTTAACAAAAAAAGGAAAAGAAGAAAAAGGATATGCCTAAAGATCAGTATAAGGAATTATTCGCCACATGCGTATCCAACCTCCAAAAAGGTTTCAGCTCACACCAGTCAAATGGCCTTCAGCAAAAAGTCTACAAACTATAAATGCTGAAGGGGTTTTAGAGAAATGTATACCTTCTATCTGCTGCTGGGATGTAAAGTGGTAACAGCACTAACGCAAGCTGAATGGAGCTGCTTGAAAAGGTAAAAATTGAGCTACCATATGATGCGGCAGGTCACCTTTTGGGCCTATAACCTAAGACCACCTGAATCGGAAAGACACAGGCAGGCAAATGTGCACTGCAGCAATATTGAAATAGCCAAGACATGGAAGCAGAAAAAAGGTTCATAAACAGATGAATGGACAAAGAAGAAGTGGTATACGTACCAAATAGAATAGTAGCCTCGGGAAAAAAATGAACAATGCCGTTTTCAGGACTACAGTTGAGCCTAGAAATAATCATATAAGGTTAAGTAACTCAAAAGGGTACGACAAATAACCTATGATAACATTTATACATGTTATCCTAAGATAGCTACCAATGAACATATTTCCACAGAAAAAGACACTCACAGACTTATGAAATAAACTAATGGTTAGACAAAATGAAAGGTGGGAGGACGGGTAAATTAGGACTATGGGGTTAACATACATATACTAATGTATGTTAAGTGTATAAAAACATATAACAGATAAACTGTATGAATTATATAATCACCAATACCTTTAAAATATACATTCTGTAATAACATACATGGTAACAGAATCCGAAGATGAACAGACATATGTAGGAATCATTGAGCAGTTTCTGTACAGCCAGACAATCAAAACACTCTAATCAAATTTACTCCGATAAGAAATAGAAATTAAATTTAAAAAACAAACCTAAGTAAGGAGACATAAACTTCTGGGGGCTTGTCCCAGCACATTCCACTCTAATTTACAACCTCGGAACACTACCTCCAGGAAGATTCTGTTGCCCTAGTAACAAGAGATGAGAACGTAATAATGCTGCCGCCTTGTGGCTCTTTCCCACAACAGCAGATTTAAACCCATTGCTAATGGTTGCTTAATAGTCACCTGGACTGCAGGTTTCTAAATGACACCTGCCCTGAAAAATGCCCTGGGGTAAGGAATAGGCAAGAATATTCAACACATGAGAAATTTTTCAAGAAGTCAATAAGAGGAGGGAAGTTGTACTCACTCTTTAAAAAAAAAGGAAAAGAAAAAAAAGGACATGCCTAAAGCTCAGTAGAATGAATTATTAGACACATGCAAATTCAAATGGAAAAAGGTTTCAGCTCACACCAATCGTTTCCATCAGCAAAATGTCTACAAACTATAAATGCTGAAGGGGTTTTAGAGAACTGTGTACCTTCTAGCTGCTGGTGGGATGTAAAGTGGTAACAGCACTAACAGAAACTGAATGGAGCTGCTTGAAAAGATAAAAATTGAGCTACCATATGATGCGGCAGGTCACCTTTTGGGCCTATAACCTAAGACCACCTGAATCGGAAAGACACAGGCAGGCAAATGAGCACTGCAGCAATATTGAAATAGCCAAGACATGGAAGCAGAAAAAAGGTTCATAAACAGATGAATGGACAAAGAAGAAGTGGTATACGTACCAAATAGAATAGTAGCCTCGGGAAAAAAATGAACAATGCCGTTTTCAGGACTACAGTTGAGCCTAGAAATAATCATATAAGGTTAAGTAACTCAAAAGGGTACGACAAATATCCTATGATAACATTTATACATGTTATCCTAAGATAGCTACCAATGAACATATTTCCACAGAAAAAGACACTCACAGACTTATGAAATAAACTAATGGTTAGACAAAATGAAAGGTGGGAGGATGGGTAAACTAGGACTATGGGGTTAACATACATATACTAATGTATGTTAAGTGTATAAAAACATATAACAGATAAACTGTATGAATTATATAATCACCAATACCTTTAAAATATACATTCTGTAATCACATACATGGTAACAGAATCCGAAGATTAACAGACATATGTAGGAATCATTGAGCAGTTTCTGTACAGCCAGACAATCAAAACACTCTAATCAAATTTACTCAGATAAGAAATAGAAATTAAATTTAAAAAACAAACCTAAGTAAGGAGACATAAACTTCTGGGGGCTTGTCCCAGCACATTCCACTCTAATTTACAACCTCGGAACACTACCTCCAGGAAGATTCTGTTGCCCTAGTAACAAGAGATGAGAACGTAATAATGCTGCCGCCTTCTGGCTCTTTCCCACAACAGCAGCTTTAAACCCAGTGCTAATGGTTGCTTAATAGTCACATGGACTGCAGGGCTCTAAATGACACCTGCCCTGAAAAATGGCCTGGGGTAGGGAATAGGCAACAATATTCAACACATGAGAAATTTTTCAAGAAGTCAATAAGAGGAGGGAAGTTGTACTCACTCTTTAAAAAAAAAGGAAAAGAAAAAAAAGGACATGCCTAAAGCTCAGTAGAATGAATTATTAGACACATGCAAATTCAAATTCAAAAAGGATTCAGCTCACACCAGTCGTTTCCATCAGCAAAATGTGTACAAACTATAAATGCTGAAGGGGTTTTAGAGAACTGTGTACCTTCTAGCTGCTGGTGGGATGTAAAATGGTAACAGCACTAACACAAACTGAATGGAGCTGCTTGAAAAGATAAAAATTGAGCTACCATATGATGCGGCAGGTCACCTTTTGGTCCTATAACCTAAGACCACCTGAATCGGAAAGACACAGGCAGGCAAATGAGCACTGCAGCAATATTGAAATAGCCAAGACATGGAAGCAGAAAAAAGGTTCATAAACAGATGAATGGACAAAGAAGAAGTGGTATACGTACCAAATAGAATAGTAGCCTCGGGAGAAAAATGAACAATGCCGTTTTCAGGACTACAGTTGAGCCTAGAAATAATCATATAAGGTTAAGTAACTCAAAAGGGTACGACAAATATCCTATGATAATATTTATACATGTTATCCTAAGATTGCTACCTATGAACATATTTCCACAGAAAAAGACACTCACAGACTTATCAAATAAACTAATGGTTAGCCAAAATAAAAGGTGGGAGGATGGGTAAATTAGGACTATGGGGTTAACATACATATACTAATGTATGTTAAGTGTGAAAACATATAACAGATAAACTGTATGAATTATATAATCACCAATACCTTTAAAATATACATTTTGTAATCACATACATGGTAACAGGACCCGAAGATGAACAGACATATGTAGGAATCATTGAGCAGATTCTGTACAGCCAGGCAATCAAAACACTCTAATCAAATTTACTCTGATAAGAAATAGAAATTAAATTTTAAAAACAAACATAAGTAAGGAGGCATAAACTTCTGGGGGCTTGTCCCAGCACATTCCACTCTAATTTACAACCTCGGAACACTACCTCCAGGAAGATTCTGTTGCCCTAGTAACAAGAGATGAGAACGTAATAATGCTGCTGCCTTGTGGCTCTTTCCCACAACAGCAGCTTTAAACCCAGTGCTAATATTTGCTTAATAGTCACAAGGACTGCAGGGCTCTAAATGACACCTGCCCTTAAAAATGCCCTGGGGTAGGGAATAGGCAAGAAAATTCAACACATTAGAAATTTTTCAAGAAGTCAATAAGAGGAGGGAAGTTGTACTCACTCTTTAAAAAAAAAGGAAAAGAGAAAAAAGGACATTCCTAAACCTCAGTATAAGGAATTATTAGACACATGCAAATGCAAATTCAAAAAGGTTTCAGCTCACACCAGTCATTTCCATCAGCAAAATGTCTACAAACTATAAATGCTGAAGGAGTTTTAGAGAACTGTGTACCTTCTAGATCCTGGTTGGATGTAAAGTGGTAACAGCACTAACGCAAACTGAATTGAGCTGTTGAAAAGGTAAAAATTGAGCTACCATATGATGCGGCAGGTCACCTTTTGGGCCTATAACCTAAGACCACCTGAATCGGAAAGACACAGGCAGGCAAATGAGCACTGCAGCAATATTGAAATAGCCAAGACATGGAAGCAGAAAAAAGGTTCATAAACAGATGAATGGACAAAGAAGAAGTGGTATACGTACCAAATAGAATAGTAGCCTCGGGAAAAAAATGAACAATGCCGTTTTCAGGACTACAGTTGAGCCTAGAAATAATCATATAAGGTTAAGTAACTCAAAAGGGTACGACAAATATCCTATGATAACATTTATACATGTTATCCTAAGATAGCTACCAATGAACATATTTCCACAGAAAAAGACACTCACAGACTTATGAAATAAACTAATGGTTAGACAAAATGAAAGGTGGGAGGATGGGTAAACTAGGACTATGGGGTTAACATACATATACTAATGTATGTTAAGTGTATAAAAACATATAACAGATAAACTGTATGAATTATATCATCACCAATACCTTTAAAATATACATTCTGTAATCACATACATGGTAACAGAATCCGAAGATTAACAGACATATGTAGGAATCATTGAGCAGTTTCTGTACAGCCAGACAATCAAAACACTCTAATCAAATTTACTCAGATAAGAAATAGAAATTAAATTTAAAAAACAAACCTAAGTAAGGAGACATAAACTTCTGGGGGCTTGTCCGAGCACATTCCACTCTAATTTACAACCTCGGAACACTACCTCCAGGAAGATTCTGTTGCCCTAGTAACAAGAGATGAGAACGTAATAATGCTGCCACCTTGTGGCTCTTTCCCACAACAGCGGCTTTATACCCAGTGCTAATGGTTGCTTAATAGTCACATGGACTGCAGGGCTCTAAATGACACCTGCCCTGAAAAATGCCCTGGGGTAGGGAATAGGCAATAATATTCAACACATGAGAAATTTTTCAAGAAGTCAATAAGAGGAGGGAAGTTGTACTCAATCTTTAAAAAAAAAGGAAAAGAAAAAAAAGGACATGCCTAAAGCTCAGTAGAATGAATTATTAGACACATGCAAATTCAAATTCAAAAAGGTTTCAGCTCACACCAGTCGTTTCCATCAGCAAAATGTCTACAAACTATAAATGCTGAAGGGGTTTTAGAGAACTGTGTACCTTCTAGCTGCTGGTGGGATGTAAAGTGGTAACAGCACTAACACAAACTGAATGGAGCTGCTTGAAAAGATAAAAATTGAGCTACCATATGATGCGGCAGGTCACCTTTTGGGCCTATAACCTAAGACCACCTGAATCGGAAAGACACAGGCAGGCAAATGAGCACTGCAGCAATATTGAAATAGCCAAGACATGGAAGCAGAAAAAAGGTTCATAAACAGATGAATGGACAAAGAAGAAGTGGTATACGTACCAAATAGAATAGTAGCCTCGGGAAAAAAATGAACAATGCCGTTTTCAGGACTACAGTTGAGCCTAGAAATAATCATATAACGTTAAGTAACTCAAAAGGGTACGACAAATATCCTATGAAAACATTTATACATGTTATCCTAAGATTGCTACCAATGAACATATTTCCACAGAAAAAGACACTCACAGACTTATCAAATAAACTAATGGTTAGCCAAAATGAAAGGTGGGAGGATGGGTAAATTAGGACTATGGGGTTAACATACATATAGTAATGTATGTTAAGTGTATAAAAACATATAACAGATAAACTGTATGAATTATATAATCACCAATACCCTTAAAATATACATTTTGTAATCACATACATGGTAACAGGACCCGAAGATGAACAGACATATGTATGAATCATTGAGCAGATTCTGTACAGCCAGGCAATCAAAACACTCTAATCAAATTTACTCTGATAAAAATAGAAATTAAATTTAAAAAACAAACATAAGTAAGGAGACATAAACTTCTGGGGGCTTGTCCCAGCACATTCCACTCTAATTTACAACCTCGGAACACTACCTCCAGGAAGACTCTGTTGCCGTAGTAACAAGAGTTGAGAACGTAATAATGCTGCGGCCTTGTGGCTGTTTCCCACAACAGCAGCTTTAAACCCAGTGCTAATGGTTGCTTAATAGTCACAAGGACTGCAGGGCTCTAAATGACACCTGCCCTGAAAAATGCCCTGGGGTAGGGAATAGGCAAGAAAATTCAACACATGAGAAATTTTTCAAGAAGTCAATAAGAGGAGGGAAGTTGTACTCACTCTTTAAAAAAAAGGAAAAGAAAAAAAAGGACATGCCTAAAGCTCAGTATAAGGAATTATTAGACACATGCAAATTCAAATTCAAAAAGGTTTCAGCTCACACCAGTCATTTCCATCAGCAAAATGTCTATAAACTATAAATGCTGAAGGGGTTTTAGAGAACTGTGTACCTTCTAGCTGCTGGTGGGATGTAAAGTGGTAACAGCACTAACGCAAACTGAATGGAGCTTCTTGAAAAGGTAAAAATTGAGCTACCATATGATGCAGCAGGTCACCCTTTGGGCCTATAACCTAAGACCACCTGAATCGGAAAGACACAGGCAGACAAATGAGCACTGCAGCAATATTGAAATAGCCAAGACATGGAAGCAGAAAAAAGGTTCATAAACAGATGAATGGACAAAGAAGAAGTAGTATACGTACCAAATAGAATAGTAGCCTGGGGAAAAAAATGAACAACGCCGTTTTCAGGACTACAGTTGAGCCTAGAAATAATCATATAAGGTTAACTAACTCAAAAGGGTACGACAAAGATCCTATGATAATATTTATACATGTTATCCTAAGATTGCTACCAATGAACATATTTCCACAGAAAAAGACACTCACAGACTTATGAAATAAACTAATGGTTAGCAAAATGAAAGGTGGGAGGATGGGTAAATTAGGACTATGGGGTTAACATACATATACTAATGTATGTTAAGTGTATAACAACATATAACAGATAAACTGTATGAATTATATAATCACCAATACCTTTAAAATATACATTTTGTAATCACATACATGGTAACAGGACCCGAAGATGAACAGACATATGTATGAATCATTGAGCAGATCCTGTACAGCCAGGCAATCAAAACACTCTAATCAAATTTACGCTGATAAGAAATAGAAATGAAATTTAAAAAACAAACATAAGTAAGGAGACATAAACTTCTGGGGGCTTGTCCCAGCACATTCCACTCTAATTTACAACTTCAGAACACTACCTCCAGGAAGATTCTGTTGCCCTAGTAACAAGAGTTGAGAACGTAATAATGCTGCCGCCTTGTGGCTGTTTCCCACAACAGCAGCTTTAAACCCAGTGCTAATGGTTGCTTAATAGTCACAACGACTGCAGGGGTCTAAATGACACCTGCCCTCAAAAAGTGCCCTTGGGTAGGGAATAGGCAAGAAAATTCAACACATGAGAAATTTTTCAAAAAGTGAATATGAAGAGAGAAGTTGTACTCACACTTTAACAAAAAAAGGAAAAGAAGAAAAAGGATATGCCTAAAGATCAGTATAAGGAATTATTCGCCACATGCGTATCCAACCTCCATAAAGGTTTCAGCTCACAACAGACAAATGGCCATCAGCAAAAGTCTACAAACTATAAATGCTGAAGGTGTTTTAGAGAAATGTGTACCTTCTATCTGCTGCTGGGATGTAAAGTGGTAACAGCACTAACGCAAACTGAATGGAGCCGCTTGAAAAGGTAGAAATTGAGCTACCATATGGTGCGGCAGGGCACCTCTCGGGCTTATAACCTAAGACCACCAGAATCGGAAAGACACAGGCAGTCAAATGTGCACTGCAGCAATACTGAAATAGCCAAGACATGGAAGCAAAAAAAGGTCCATAAACAGATGAATGGACAGAGAAGAAGTGGTATATGGACAGAATGGAATAGTAGCCTCGGGCAAAAAATGAACAATGCCGTTTTCAGGACTATAGTAGAGCCTAGAAATAATAATATAAGGTTAAGAAAGTCAAAAGGGTATGACAAATATCCTATGATATCATTTATACATGTTATCCTAAGATTGCTACCAATGAACATATTTCCACAGAAAAAGACACTCACAGACTTATGAAATAAACTAATGGTTAGCCAAAATGAAAGGGGGGAGGATGGGTAAATTAGGACTATGGAATTAACATAAATATACTAATGTATGTTACATGCATATAAACATATAACAGATAAACTATATGAATTATATAATCACCAATACCTTTAAAATATACATTCTGTATTCACATACATGGTAACAGAATCCGAAGATTAACAGACATATGTAGGAATCATTGAGCAGATTCTGTACAGCCAGACAATCAAAAAACTCTAATCAAATTTACTCCAAAAAGAAATAGAATTAAATTTAAAAAACAAACATAAGTAAGGAGACATAAACTTCTGGGGGCTCGTCCCAGCACATTCCACTCTAATTTACAACCACGGAACACTACCTCCAGGAAGATTCTGTTGCCCTAGTAACAAGAGATGAGAACGTAATAATGCTGCCGCCTTGTGGCTGTTTCCCACAACAGCAGCATTAAACCCAGTGCTAATGGTTGCTTAATAGTCACAAGGACTGCAGGGCTCTAAATGACACCTGCCCTGAAAAATGCCCTGGGGTAGGGAATAGGCAAGAAAATTCAACACATGAGAAATTTTTCAAGAAGTCAATAAGAGGAGGGAAGTTGTACTCACTCTTTAAAAAAAAGGAAAAGAAAAAAAAGGACATGCCTAAAGCTCAGTATAAGGAATTATTAGACACATGCAAATTCAAATTCAAAAAGGTTTCAGCTCACACCAGTCATTTCCATCAGCAAAATGTCTATAAACTATAAATGCTGAAGGGGTTTTAGAGAACTGTGTACCTTCTAGCTGCTGGTGGGATGTAAAGTGGTAACAGCACTAACGCAAACTGAATGGAGCTGCTTGAAAAGATAAAAATTGAGCTACCATATGATGCGGCAGGTCACCTTTTGGGCCTATAACCTAAGACCACCTGAATCGGAAAGACACAGGCAGGCAAATGAGCACTGCAGCAATATTGAAATAGCCAAGACATGGAAGCAGAAAAAAGGTTCATAAACAGATGAATGGACAAAGAAGAAGTGGTATACGTACCAAATAGAATAGTAGCCTCGGGAAAAAAATGAACAATGCCGTTTTCAGGACTACAGTTGAGCCTAGAAATAATCATATAAGCTTAAGTAACTCAAAAGGGTACGACAAATATCCTATGATAACATTTATACATGTTATCCTAAGATTGCTACCAATGAACATATTTCCACAGAAAAAGACACTCACAGACTTATGAAATAAACTAATGGTTAGCCAAAATGAAAGGTGGGAGGATGGGTTAACTAGGACTATAGGGTTAACATACATATACTAATGTATGTTAAGTGTATAAAAACATATAACAGATAAACTGTATGAATTATATAATCACCAATACCTTTAAAATATACATTTTGTAATCACATACATGGTAACAGGACCCGAGGATGAACAGACATATGTATGAATCATTGAGCAGATTCTGTACAGCCAGGCAATCAAAACACTAAAATCAAATTTACTCCGATAAGAAATAGAAATTAAATTTAAAAAACAAACCTAAGTAAGGAGACATAAACTTCTGGAGGCTTGTCCCAGCACATTCCACTCTAATTTACAACCTCGGAACACTACCTCCAGGAAGACTCTGTTGCCATAGTAACAAGAGTTGAGAACGTAATAATGCTGCCGCCTTGTGGCTGTTTCCCACAACAGCAGCTTTAAACCCAGTGCTAATGGTTGCTTAATAATCAAAACGACTGCAGGGGTCTAAATGACACCTGCCCTCAAAAAATGCCCTGGGGTAGGGAATACGCAAGAAAATTCAACACATGAGAAATTTTTCAAAAAGTGAATATGAAAAAAAAAAAAAAAAAAAAAAAAAAAAGTGAATATGAAGAGGGAAGTTGTACTCACACTTTAACAAAAAAAGAAAAAGAAGAAAAAGGATATGCCTAAAGATCAGTATAAGGAATTATTCGCCACATGCGTATCCAACCTCCAAAAAGGTTTCAGCTCACACCAGTCAAATGGCCATCAGCAAAAAGTCTACAAACTATAAATGCTGAAGGGGTTTTAGAGAAATGTATACCTTCTATCTGCTGCTGGGATGTAAAGTGGTAACAGCACTAACGCAAACTGAATGAAGCTGCTTGAAAAGGTAAAAATTGAGCTACCATATGATACGGCAGGGCACCTCTTTGGCTTATAACCTAAGACTACCAGAATCGGAAAGACACAGGCAGTCAAATGTGCACTGCAGCAATATGGAAATAGCAAAGACATGGAAGCAAAAAAAATGTCTATAAACAGATGAATGGACAAAGAAGAAGTGGTATATGGACGGAATGCAATAGTAGCCTTGGGGAAAAAATGAACAATGCCGTTTTAAGGACTAGAGTTGAGCCTAGAAATAATCATATAAGGTTAAGTAAGTCAAAAGGGTATGACAAATATCCTATGATATCATTTATACATGTTATCCTAAGATTGCTACCAATGAACATATTTCCACAGAAAAAGACACTCACAGACTTTTGAAATAAACTAATTGTTATCCAAAATGAAAGGTGGGAGGATGGGTAAATTAGGACTATGGGGTTAACATACATATACTAATGTATGTTAAGTGTATAAAAACATATAACAGATAAACTGTATGAATTATATAATCACCAATACCTTTAAAATATACATTCTGTAATAACATACATGGTAACAGAATCCGAAGATGAACAGACATATGTAGGAATCATTGAGCAGTTTCTGTACAGCCAGACAATCAAAACACTCTAATCAAATTTACTCCGATAAGAAATAGAAATTTAATTTAAAAAACAAACCTAAGTAAGGAGACATAAACTTCTGGGGGCTTGTCCCAGCACATTCCACTCTAATTTACAACCTCGGAACACTACCTCAAGGAAGATTCTGTTGCCCTAGTAACAAGAGATGAGAACGTAATAATGCTGCCGCCTTGTGGCTGTTTCCCACAACAGCAGCTTTAAACCCAGTGCTAATGGTTGCTTAATAGTCACATGGACTGCAGGGCTCTAAATGACACCTGCCCTGAAAAATGCCCTGGGGTAGGGAATAGGCAAGAATATTCAACACATGAGAAATTTTTCAAGAAGTCAATAAGAGGAGGGAAGTTGTACTCACTCTTTAAAAAAAAAGGAAAAGAAAAAAAAGGACATGCCTAAAGCTCAGTAGAATGAATTATTAGACACATGCAAATTCAAATTCAACAAGGTTTCAGCTCACACCAGTCATTTCCATCAGCAAAATGTCTATAAACTATAAATGCTGAAGGGGTTTTAGAGAACTGTGTACCTTCTAGCTGCTGGTGGGATGTAAAGTGGTAACAGCACTAACGCAAACTGAATGGAGCTTCTTGAAAAGGTAAAAATTGAGCTACCATATGATGCAGCAGGTCACCCTTTGGGCCTATAACCTAAGACCACCTGAATCGGAAACACACAGGCAGGCAAATGAGCACTGCAGCAATATTGAAATAGCCAAGACATGGAAGCAGAAAAAAGGTTCATAAACAGATGAATGGACAAAGAAGAAGTAGTATACGTACCAAATAGAATAGTAGCCTGGGGAAAAAAATGAACAACGCCGTTTTCAGGACTACAGTTGAGCCTAGAAATAATCATATAAGGTTAACTAACTCAAAAGGGTACGACAAAGATCCTATGATAATATTTATACATGTTATCCTAAGATTGCTACCAATGAACATATTTCCACAGAAAAAGACACTCACAGACTTATGAAATAAACTAATGGTTAGCAAAATGAAAGGTGGGAGGATGGGTAAATTAGGACTATGGGGTTAACATACATATACTAATGTATGTTAAGTGTATAAAAACATATAACAGATAAACTGTATGAATTATATAATCACCAATACCTTTAAAATATACATTTTGTAATCACATACATGGTAACAGGACCCGAAGATGAACAGACATATGTATGAATCATTGAGCAGATCCTGTACAGCCAGGCAATCAAAACACTCTAATCAAATTTACGCTGATAAGAAATAGAAATGAAATTTAAAAAACAAACATAAGTAAGGAGACATAAACTTCTGGGGGCTTGTCCCAGCACATTCCACTCTAATTTACAACCTCAGAACACTACCTCCAGGAAGATTCTGTTGCCATAGTAACAAGAGTTGAGAACGTAATAATGCTGCCGCCTTGTGGCTGTTTCCCACAACAGCAGCTTTAAACCCACTGCTAATGGTTGCTTAATAGTCACAACGACTACAGGGGTCTAAATGACACCTGCCCTCAAAAAGTGCCCTTGGGTAGGGAATAGGCAAGAAAATTCAACACATGAGAAATTTTTCAAAAAGTGAATATGAAAAGAGAAGTTGTACTCACACTTTAACAAAAAAAGGAAAAGAAGAAAAAGGATATGCCTAAAGATCAGTATAAGGAATTATTCGCCACATGCGTATCCAACCTCCATAAAGGTTTCAGCTCACAACAGACAAATGGCCATCAGCAAAAGTCTACAAACTATAAATGCTGAAGGTGTTTTAGAGAAATGTGTACCTTCTATCTGCTGCTGGGATGTAAAGTGGTAACAGCACTAACGCAAACTGAATGGAGCCGCTTGAAAAGGTAGAAATTGAGCTACCATATGATGCGGCAGGGCACCTCTCGGGCTTATAACCTAAGACCACCAGAATCGGAAAGACACAGGCAGTCAAATGTGCACTGCAGCAATACTGAAATAGCCAAGACATGGAAGCAAAAAAAGGTCCATAAACAGATGAATGGACAGAGAAGAAGTGGTATATGGACAGAATGGAATAGTAGCCTCGGGAAAAAAATGAACAATGCCGTTTTCAGGACTACAGTAGAGCCTAGAAATAATTATATAAGGTTAAGTAAGTCAAAAGGGTATGACAAATATCCTATGATATCATTTATACATGTTATCCTAAGATTGCTACCAATGAACATATTTCCACAGAAAAAGACACTCACAGACTTATGAAATAAACTAATGCTTAGCCAAAATGAAAGGGGGGAGGATGGGTAAATTAGGACTATGGGATTAACATAAATATACTAATGTATGTTACATGCATATAAACATATAACAGATAAACTATATGAATTATATAATCACCAATACCTTTAAAATATACATTCTGTATTCACATACATGGTAACAGAATCCGAAGATGAACAATCATATGTAGGAATCATTGAGCAGATTCTGTACAGCCAGACAATCAAAAGACTCTAATCAAATTTACTCCAAAAAGAAATACAATTAAATTTAAAAAACAAACATAAGTAAGGAGACATAAACTTCTGGGGGCTCGTCCCAGCACATTCCACTCTAATTTACAACCACGGAACACTACCTCCAGGAAGATTCTGTTGCCCTAGTAACAAGAGATGAGAACGTAATAATGCTGCTGCCTTGTGGCTGTTTCCCACAACAGCAGCATTAAACCCAGTGCTAATGGTTGCTTAATAGTCACAAGGACTGCAGGGCTCTAAATGACACCTGCCCTGAAAAATGCCCTGGGGTAGGGAATAGGCAAGAAAATTCAACACATGAGAAATTTTTCAAGAAGTCAATAAGAGGAGGGAAGTTGTACTCACTCTTTAAAAAAAAAGGAAAAGAAAAAAAAGGACATGCCTAAAGCTCAGTATAAGGAATTATTAGACACATGCAAATTCAAATTCAAAAAGGTTTCAGCTCACACCAGTCATTTCCATCAGCAAAATGTCTATAAACTATAAATGCTGAAGGGGTTTTAGAGAACTGTGTACCTTCTAGCTGCTGGTGGGATGTAAAGTGGTAACAGCACTAACGCAAACTGAATGGAGCTGCTTGAAAAGATAAAAATTGAGCTACCATATGATGCGGCAGGTCACCTTTTGGGCCTATAACCTAAGACCACCTGAATCGGAAAGACACAGGCAGGCAAATGAGCACTGCAGCAATATTGAAATAGCCAAGACATGGAAGCAGAAAAAAGGTTCATAAACAGATGAATGGACAAAGAAGAAGTAGTATACGTACCAAATAGAATAGTAGCCTCGGGAAAAAAATGAACAATGCCGTTTTCAGGACTACAGTTGAGCCTAGAAATAATCATATAAGGTTAAGTAACTCAAAAGGGTACGACAAATATCCTATGATAACATTTATACATGTTATCCTAAGATAGCTACCAATGAACATATTTCCACAGAAAAAGACACTCACAGACTTATCAAATAAACTAATGGTTAGCCAAAATGAAAGGTGGGAGGATGGGTTAACTAGGACTATGGGGTTAACATACATATACTAATGTATGTTAAGTGTATAAAAACATATAACAGATAAACTGTATGAATTATATAATCACCAATACCTTTAAAATATACATTTTGTAATCACATACATGGTAACAGGACCCGAGGATGAACAGACATATGTATGATTCATTGAGCAGATTCTGTACAGCCAGGCAATCAAAACACTAAAATCAAATTTACTCCGATAAGAAATAGAAATTAAATTTAAAAAACAAACCTAAGTAAGGAGACATAAACTTCTGGAGGCTTGTCCCAGCACATTCCACTCTAATTTACAACCTCGGAACACTACCTCCAGGAAGACTCTGTTGCCATAGTAACAAGAGTTGAGAACGTAATAATGCTGCGGCCTTGTGGCTGTTTCCCACAACAGCAGCTTTAAACCCAGTGCTAATGGTTGCTTAATAGTCAAAACGACTGCAGGGGTCTAAATGACACCTGCCCTCAAAAAATGCCCTGGGGTAGGGAATACGCAAGAAAATTCAACACATGAGAAATTTTTCAAAAAGTGAATATGAAGAGGGAAGTTGTACTCACACTTTAACAAAAAAAGGAAAAGAAGAAAAAGGATATGCCTAAAGATCAGTATAAGGAATTATTCGCCACATGCGTATCCAACCTCCAAAAAGGTTTCAGCTCACACCAGTCAAATGGCCATCAGCAAAAAGTCTACAAACTATAAATGCTGAAGGGGTTTTAGAGAAATGTGTACCTTCTATCTGCTGCTGGGATGTAAAGTGGTAACAGCACTAACGCAAACTGAATGGAGCCGCTTGAAAAGGTAGAAATTGAGCTACCATATGATGCGGCAGGGCACCTCTCGGGCTTATAACCTAAGACCACCAGAATCGGAAAGACACAGGCAGTCAAATGTGCACTGCAGCAATACTGAAATAGCCAAGACATGGAAACAAAAAAGGGTCCATAAACAGATGAATGGACAGAGAAGAAGTGGTATATGGACAGAATGGAATAGTAGCCTCGGGGAAAAAATGAACAATGCCGTTTTCAGGACTACAGTAGAGCCTAGAAATAATAATATAAGGTTAAGTAAGTCAAAAGGGTATGACAAATATCCTATGATATCATTTATACATGTTATCCTAAGATTGCTACCAATGAACATATTTCCACAGAAAAAGACACTCACAGACTTATGAAATAAACTAATGGTTAGCCAAAATGAAAGGGGGGAGGATGGGTAAATTAGGACTATGGGATTAACATAAATATACTAATGTATGTTACATGCATATAAACATATAACAGATAAACTATATGAATTATATAATCACCAATACCTTTAAAATATACATTCTGTATTCACATACATGGTAACAGAATCCGAAGATGAACAGACATATGTAGGAATCATTGAGCAGATTCTGTACAGCCAGACAATCAAAAGACTCTAATCAAATTTACTCCAAAAAGAAATAGAATTAAATTTAAAAAACCAACATAAGTAAGGAGACATAAACTTCTGGGGGCTCGTCCCAGCACATTCCACTCTAATTTACAACCACGGAACACTACCTCCAGGAAGATTCTGTTGCCCTAGTAACAAGAGATGAGAACGTAATAATGCTGCTGCCTTGTGGCTGTTTCCCACAACAGCAGCATTAAACCCAGTGCTAATGGTTGCTTAATAGTCACAAGGACTGCAGGGCTCTAAATGACACCTGCCCTGAAAAATGCCCTGGGGTAGGGAATAGGCAAGAAAATTCAACACATGAGAAATTTTTCAAGAAGTCAATAAGAGGAGGGAAGTTGTACTCACTCTTTAAAAAAAAAGGAAAAGAAAAAAAAGGACATGCCTAAAGCTCAGTATAAGGAATTATTAGACACATGCAAATTCAAATTCAACAAGGTTTCAGCTCACACCAGTCATTTCCATCAGCAAAATGTCTATAAACTATAAATGCTGAAGGGGTTTTAGAGAACTGTGTACCTTCTAGCTGCTGGTGGGATGTAAAGTGGTAACAGCACTAACGCAAACTGAATGGAGCTTCTTGAAAAGGTAAAAATTGAGCTACCATATGATGCAGCAGGTCACCCTTTGGGCCTATAACCTAAGACCACCTGAATCGGAAACACACAGGCAGGCAAATGAGCACTGCAGCAATATTGAAATAGCCAAGACATGGAAGCAGAAAAAAGGTTCATAAACAGATGAATGGACAAAGAAGAAGTAGTATACGTACCAAATAGAATAGTAGCCTGGGGAAAAAAATGAACAACGCCGTTTTCAGGACTACAGTTGAGCCTAGAAATAATCATATAAGGTTAACTAACTCAAAAGGGTACGACAAAGATCCTATGATAATATTTATACATGTTATCCTAAGATTGCTACCAATGAACATATTTCCACAGAAAAAGACACTCACAGACTTATGAAATAAACTAATGGTTAGCAAAATGAAAGGTGGGAGGATGGGTAAATTAGGACTATGGGGTTAACATACATATACTAATGTATGTTAAGTGTATAAAAACATATAACAGATAAACTGTATGAATTATATAATCACCAATACCTTTAAAATATACATTTTGTAATCACATACATGGTAACAGGACCCGAGGATGAACAGACATATGTATGAATCATTGAGCAGATTCTGTACAGCCAGGCAATCAAAACACTAAAATCAAATTTACTCCGATAAGAAATAGAAATTAAATTTAAAAAACAAACCTAAGTAAGGAGACATAAACTTCTGGAGGCTTGTCCCAGCACATTCCACTCTAATTTACAACCTCGGAACACTACCTCCAGGAAGACTCTGTTGCCATAGTAACAAGAGTTGAGAACGTAATAATGCTGCGGCCTTGTGGCTGTTTCCCACAACAGCAGCTTTAAACCCAGTGCTAATGGTTGCTTAATAGTCAAAACGACTGCAGGGGTCTAAATGACACCTGCCCTCAAAAAATGCCCTGGGGTAGGGAATACGCAAGAAAATTCAACACATGAGAAATTTTTCAAAAAGTGAATATGAAAAAAAAAAAAAAAAAAAAAAAAAAAGTGAATATGAAGAGGGAAGTTGTACTCACACTTTAACAAAAAAAGGAAAAGAAGAAAAAGGATATGCCTAAAGATCAGTATAAGGAATTATTCGCCACATGCGTATCCAACCTCCAAAAAGGTTTCAGCTCACACCAGTCAAATGGCCATCAGCAAAAAGTCTACAAACTATAAATGCTGAAGGGGTTTTAGAGAAATGTATACCTTCTATCTGCTGCTGGGATGTAAAGTGGTAACAGCACTAACGCAAACTGAATGAAGCTGCTTGAAAAGGTAAAAATTGAGCTACCATATGATACGGCAGGGCACCTCTTTGGCTTATAACCTAAGACTACCAGAATCGGAAAGACACAGGCAGTCAAATGTGCACTGCAGCAATATGGAAATAGCAAAGACATGGAAGCAAAAAAAATGTCTATAAACAGATGAATGGACAAAGAAGAAGTGGTATATGGACGGAATGCAATAGTAGCCTTGGGGAAAAAATGAACAATGCCGTTTTAAGGACTAGAGTTGAGCCTAGAAATAATCATATAAGGTTAAGTAAGTCAAAAGGGTATGACAAATATCCTATGATATCATTTATACATGTTATCCTAAGATTGCTACCAATGAACATATTTCCACAGAAAAAGACACTCACAGACTTTTGAAATAAACTAATTGTTATCCAAAATGAAAGGTGGGAGGATGGGTAAATTAGGACTATGGGGTTAACATACATATACTAATGTATGTTAAGTGTATAAAAACATATAACAGATAAACTGTATGAATTATATAATCACCAATACCTTTAAAATATACATTCTGTAATAACATACATGGTAACAGAATCCGAAGATGAACAGACATATGTAGGAATCATTGAGCAGTTTCTGTACAGCCAGACAATCAAAACACTCTAATCAAATTTACTCCGATAAGAAATAGAAATTTAATTTAAAAAACAAACCTAAGTAAGGAGACATAAACTTCTGGGGGCTTGTCCCAGCACATTCCACTCTAATTTACAACCTCGGAACACTACCTCAAGGAAGATTCTGTTGCCCTAGTAACAAGAGATGAGAACGTAATAATGCTGCCGCCTTGTGGCTCTTTCCCACAACAGCAGCTTTAAACCCAGTGCTAATGGTTGCTTAATAGTCACATGGACTGCAGGGCTCTAAATGACACCTGCCCTGAAAAATGCCCTGGGGTAGGGAATAGGCAAGAATATTCAACACATGAGAAATTTTTCAAGAAGTCAATAAGAGGAGGGAAGTTGTACTCACTCTTTAAAAAAAAAGGAAAAGAAAAAAAAGGACATGCCTAAAGCTCAGTAGAATGAATTATTAGACACATGCAAATTCAAATTCAACAAGGTTTCAGCTCACACCAGTCATTTCCATCAGCAAAATGTCTATAAACTATAAATGCTGAAGGGGTTTTAGAGAACTGTGTACCTTCTAGCTGCTGGTGGGATGTAAAGTGGTAACAGCACTAACGCAAACTGAATGGAGCTTCTTGAAAAGGTAAAAATTGAGCTACCATATGATGCAGCAGGTCACCCTTTGGGCCTATAACCTAAGACCACCTGAATCGGAAACACACAGGCAGGCAAATGAGCACTGCAGCAATATTGAAATAGCCAAGACATGGAAGCAGAAAAAAGGTTCATAAACAGATGAATGGACAAAGAAGAAGTAGTATACGTACCAAATAGAATAGTAGCCTGGGGAAAAAAATGAACAACGCCGTTTTCAGGACTACAGTTGAGCCTAGAAATAATCATATAAGGTTAACTAACTCAAAAGGGTACGACAAAGATCCTATGATAATATTTATACATGTTATCCTAAGATTGCTACCAATGAACATATTTCCACAGAAAAAGACACTCACAGACTTATGAAATAAACTAATGGTTAGCAAAATGAAAGGTGGGAGGATGGGTAAATTAGGACTATGGGGTTAACATACATATACTAATGTATGTTAAGTGTATAAAAACATATAACAGATAAACTGTATGAATTATATAATCACCAATACCTTTAAAATATACATTTTGTAATCACATACATGGTAACAGGACCCGAAGATGAACAGACATATGTATGAATCATTGAGCAGATCCTGTACAGCCAGGCAATCAAAACACTCTAATCAAATTTACGCTGATAAGAAATAGAAATGAAATTTAAAAAACAAACATAAGTAAGGAGACATAAACTTCTGGGGGCTTGTCCCAGCACATTCCACTCTAATTTACAACCTCAGAACACTACCTCCAGGAAGATTCTGTTGCCATAGTAACAAGAGTTGAGAACGTAATAATGCTGCCGCCTTGTGGCTGTTTCCCACAACAGCAGCTTTAAACCCACTGCTAATGGTTGCTTAATAGTCACAACGACTACAGGGGTCTAAATGACACCTGCCCTCAAAAAGTGCCCTTGGGTAGGGAATAGGCAAGAAAATTCAACACATGAGAAATTTTTCAAAAAGTGAATATGAAAAGAGAAGTTGTACTCACACTTTAACAAAAAAAGGAAAAGAAGAAAAAGGATATGCCTAAAGATCAGTATAAGGAATTATTCGCCACATGCGTATCCAACCTCCATAAAGGTTTCAGCTCACAACAGACAAATGGCCATCAGCAAAAGTCTACAAACTATAAATGCTGAAGGTGTTTTAGAGAAATGTGTACCTTCTATCTGCTGCTGGGATGTAAAGTGGTAACAGCACTAACGCAAACTGAATGGAGCCGCTTGAAAAGGTAGAAATTGAGCTACCATATGATGCGGCAGGGCACCTCTCGGGCTTATAACCTAAGACCACCAGAATCGGAAAGACACAGGCAGTCAAATGTGCACTGCAGCAATACTGAAATAGCCAAGACATGGAAGCAAAAAAAGGTCCATAAACAGATGAATGGACAGAGAAGAAGTGGTATATGGACAGAATGGAATAGTAGCCTCGGGAAAAAAATGAACAATGCCGTTTTCAGGACTACAGTAGAGCCTAGAAATAATTATATAAGGTTAAGTAAGTCAAAAGGGTATGACAAATATCCTATGATATCATTTATACATGTTATCCTAAGATTGCTACCAATGAACATATTTCCACAGAAAAAGACACTCACAGACTTATGAAATAAACTAATGCTTAGCCAAAATGAAAGGGGGGAGGATGGGTAAATTAGGACTATGGGATTAACATAAATATACTAATGTATGTTACATGCATATAAACATATAACAGATAAACTATATGAATTATATAATCACCAATACCTTTAAAATATACATTCTGTATTCACATACATGGTAACAGAATCCGAAGATGAACAATCATATGTAGGAATCATTGAGCAGATTCTGTACAGCCAGACAATCAAAAGACTCTAATCAAATTTACTCCAAAAAGAAATACAATTAAATTTAAAAAACAAACATAAGTAAGGAGACATAAACTTCTGGGGGCTCGTCCCAGCACATTCCACTCTAATTTACAACCACGGAACACTACCTCCAGGAAGATTCTGTTGCCCTAGTAACAAGAGATGAGAACGTAATAATGCTGCTGCCTTGTGGCTGTTTCCCACAACAGCAGCATTAAACCCAGTGCTAATGGTTGCTTAATAGTCACAAGGACTGCAGGGCTCTAAATGACACCTGCCCTGAAAAATGCCCTGGGGTAGGGAATAGGCAAGAAAATTCAACACATGAGAAATTTTTCAAGAAGTCAATAAGAGGAGGGAAGTTGTACTCACTCTTTAAAAAAAAAGGAAAAGAAAAAAAAGGACATGCCTAAAGCTCAGTATAAGGAATTATTAGACACATGCAAATTCAAATTCAAAAAGGTTTCAGCTCACACCAGTCATTTCCATCAGCAAAATGTCTATAAACTATAAATGCTGAAGGGGTTTTAGAGAACTGTGTACCTTCTAGCTGCTGGTGGGATGTAAAGTGGTAACAGCACTAACGCAAACTGAATGGAGCTGCTTGAAAAGATAAAAATTGAGCTACCATATGATGCGGCAGGTCACCTTTTGGGCCTATAACCTAAGACCACCTGAATCGGAAAGACACAGGCAGGCAAATGAGCACTGCAGCAATATTGAAATAGCCAAGACATGGAAGCAGAAAAAAGGTTCATAAACAGATGAATGGACAAAGAAGAAGTGGTATACGTACCAAATAGAATAGTAGCCTCGGGAAAAAAATGAACAATGCCGTTTTCAGGACTACAGTTGAGCCTAGAAATAATCATATAAGCTTAAGTAATTCAAAAGGGTACGACAAATATCCTATGATAATATTTATACATGTTATCCTAAGATTGCTACCAATGAACATATTTCCACAGAAAAAGACACTCACAGACTTATCAAATAAACTAGTGGTTAGCCAAAATGAAAGGTGGGAGGATGGGTTAACTAGGACTATAGGGTTAACATACATATACTAATGTATGTTAAGTGTATAAAAACATATAACAGATAAACTGTATGAATTATATAATCACCAATACCTTTAAAATATACATTTTGTAATCACATACATGGTAACAGGACCCGAGGATGAACAGACATATGTAGGAATCATTGAGCAGATTCTGTACAGCCAGGCAATCAAAACACTAAAATCAAATTTACTCCGATAAGAAATAGAAATTAAATTTAAAAAACAAACGTAAGTAAGGAGACATAAACTTCTGGGGGCTTGTCCCAGCACATTCCACTCTAATTTACAACCTCGGAACACTACCTCCAGGAAGACTCTGTTGCCATAGTAACAAGAGTTGAGAACGTAATAATGCTGCCGCCTTGTGGCTGTTTCCCACAACAGCAGCTTTAAACCCAGTGCTAATGGTTGCTTAATAGTCAAAACGACTGCAGGGGTCTAAATGACACCTGCCCTCAAAAAATGCCCTGGGGTAGGGAATACGCAAGAAAATTCAACACATGAGAAATTTTTCAAAAAGTGAATATGAAGAGGGAAGTTGTACTCACACTTTAACAAAAAAAGGAAAAGAAGAAAAAGGATATGCCTAAAGATCAGTATAAGGAATTATTCGCCACATGCGTATCCAACCTCCAAAAAGGTTTCAGCTCACACCAGTCAAATGGCCATCAGCAAAAAGTCTACAAACTATAAATGCTGAAGGGGTTTTAGAGAAATGTATACCTTCTATCTGCTGCTGGGATGTAAAGTGGTAACAGCACTAACGCAAACTGAATGGAGCTGCTTGAAAAGGTAAAAATTGAGCTACCATATGATGCGGCAGGTCACCTTTTGGGCCTATAACCTAAGACCACCTGAATCAGAAAGACACAGGCAGGCAAATGAGCACTGCAGCAATATTGAAATAGCCAAGACATGGAAGCAGAAAAAAGGTTCATAAACAGATGAATGGACAAAAAAGAAGTGGTATACGTACCAAATAGAATAGTAGCCTCGGGAAAAAAATGAACAATGCCGTTTTCAGGACTACAGTTGAGCCTAGAAATAATCATATAAGGTTAAGTAACTCAAAAGGGTACGACAAATAACCTATGATAACATTTATACATGTTATCCTAAGATAGCTACCAATGAACATATTTCCACAGAAAAAGACACTCACAGACTTATGAAATAAAATAATGGTTAGACAAAATGAAAGGTGGGAGGACGGGTAAATTAGGACTATGGGGTTAACATACATATACTAATGTATGTTAAGTGTATAAAAACATATAACAGATAAACTGTATGAATTATATAATCACCAATACCTTTAAAATATACATTCTGTAATAACATACATGGTAACAGAATCCGAAGATGAACAGACATATGTAGGAATCATTGAGCAGTTTCTGTACAGCCAGACAATCAAAACACTCTAATCAAATTTACTCCGATAAGAAATAGAAATTAAATTTAAAAAACAAACCTAAGTAAGGAGACATAAACTTCTGGGGGCTTGTCCCAGCACATTCCACTCTAATTTACAACCTCGGAACACTACCTCCAGGAAGATTCTGTTGCCCTAGTAACAAGAGATGAGAACGTAATAATGCTGCCGCCTTGTGGCTCTTTCCCACAACAGCAGCTTTAAACCCAGTGCTAATGGTTGCTTAATAGTCACCTGGACTGCAGGTTTCTAAATGACACCTGCCCTGAAAAATACCCTGGGGTAAGGAATAGGCAAGAATATTCAACACATGAGAAATTTTTCAAGAAATCAATAAGAGGAGGGAAGTTGTACTCACTCTTTAAAAAAAAAGGAAAAGAAAAAAAAGGACATGCCTAAAGCTCAGTAGAATGAATTATTAGACACATGCAAATTCAAATGGAAAAAGGTTTCAGCTCACACCAATCGTTTCCATCAGCAAAATGTCTACAAACTATAAATGCTGAAGGGGTTTTAGAGAACTGTGTACCTTCTAGCTGCTGGTGGGATGTAAAGTGGTAACAGCACTAACACAAACTGAATGGAGCTGCTTGAAAAGATAAAAATTGAGCTACCATATGATGCGGCAGGTCACCTTTTGGGCCTATAACCTAAGACCACCTGAATCGGAAAGACACAGGCAGGCAAATGAGCACTGCAGCAATATTGAAATAGCCAAGACATGGAAGCAGAAAAAAGGTTCATAAACAGATGAATGGACAAAGAAGAAGTGGTATACGTACCAAATAGAATAGTAGCCTCGGGAAAAAAATGAACAATGCCATTTTCAGGACTACAGTTGAGCCTAGAAATAATCATATAAGGTTAAGTAACTCAAAAGGGTACGACAAATATCCTATGATAACATTTATACATGTTATCCTAAGATTGCTACCAATGAACATATTTCCACAGAAAAAGACACTCACAGACTTATGAAATAAACTAATGGTTAGCCAAAATGAAAGGTGGGAGGATGGGTTAACTAGGACTATGGGGTTAACATACATATACTAATGTATGTTAAGTGTATAAAAGCATATAACAGATAAACTGTATGAATTATATAATCACCAATACCTTTAAAATATACATTTTGTAATCACATACATGGTAACAGGACCCGAGGATGAACAGACATATGTATGAATCATTGAGCAGATTCTGTACAGCCAGGCAATCAAAACACTAAAATCAAATTTACTCCGATAAGAAATAGAAATTAAATTTAAAAAACAAACATAAGTAAGGAGACATAAACTTCTGGGGGCTTGTCCCAGCACATTCCACTCTAATTTACAACCTCGGAACACTACCTCCAGGAAGACTCTGTTGCCATAGTAACAAGAGTTGAGAACGTAATAATGCTGCCGCCTTGTGGCTGTTTCCCACAACAGCAGCTTTAAACCCAGTGCTAATGGTTGCTTAATAGTCAAAATGACTGCAGGGGTCTAAATGACACCTGCCCTCAAAAAATGCCCTGGGGTAGGGAATACGCAAGAAAATTCAACACATGAGAAATTTTTCGAAAAGTGAATATGAAGAGGGAAGTTGTACTCACACTTTAACAAAAAAAGGAAAAGAAGAAAAAGGATATGCCTAAAGATCAGTATAAGGAATTATTCGCCACATGCGTATCCAACCTCCAAAAAGGTTTCAGCTCACACCAGTCAAATGGCCATCAGCAAAAAGTCTACAAACTATAAATGCTGAAGGGGTTTTAGAGAAATGTATACCTTCTATCTGCTGCTGGGATGTAAAGTGGTAACAGCACTAACGCAAACTGAATGGAGCTGCTTGAAAAGGTAAAAATTGAGCTACCATATGATGCGGCAGGTCACCTTTTGGGCCTATAACCTAAGACCACCTGAATCGGAAAGACACAGGCAGGCAAATGAGCACTGCAGCAATATTGAAATAGCCAAGACATGGAAGCAGAAAAAAGCTTCATAAACAGATGAATGGACAAAGAAGAAGTGGTATACGTACCAAATAGAATAGTAGCCTCGGGAAAAAAATGAACAATGCCGTTTTCAGGACTACAGTTTAGCCTAGAAATAATCATATAAGGTTAAGTAACTCAAAAGGGTACGACAAATATCCTATGATAACATTTATACATGTTATCCTAAGATTGCTACCAATGAACATATTTCCACAGAAAAAGACACTCACAGACTTATGAAATAAACTAATGGTTAGCAAAATGAAAGGTGGGAGGATGGGTAAATTAGGACTATGGGGTTAACATACATATACTAATGTATGTTAAGTGTATAAAAACATTTAACAGATAAACTGTATGAATTATATAATCACCAATACCTTTAAAATATACATTTTGTAATCACATACATGGTAACAGGACCCGAAGATGAACAGACATATGTATGAATCATTGAGCAGATCCTGTACAGCCAGGCAATCAAAACACTCTAATCAAATTTACGCTGATAAGAAATAGAAATGAAATTTAAAAAACAAACACAAGTAAGGAGACATAAACTTCTGGGGGCTTGTCCCAGCACATTCCACTCTAATTTACAACCTCAGAACACTACCTCCAGGAAGATTCTGTTGCCCTAGTAACAAGAGTTGAGAACGTAATAATGCTGCCGCCTTGTGGCTGTTTCCCACAACAGCAGCTTTAAACCCAGTGCTAATGGTTGCTTAATAGTCACAACGACTGCAGGGGTCTAAATGACACCTGCCCTCAAAAAGTGCCCTTGGGTAGGGAATAGGCAAGAAAATTCAACACATGAGAAATTTTTCAAAAAGTGAATATGAAGAGGGAAGTTGTACTCACACTTTAACAAAAAAAGGAAAAGAAGAAAAAGGATATGCCTAAAGATCAGTATAAGGAATTATTCGCCACATGCGTATCCAACCTCCATAAAGGTTTCAGCTCACAACAGTCAAATGGCCATCAGCAAAAAGTCTACAAACTATAAATGCTGAAGGGGTTTTAGAGAAATGTGTACCTTCTATCTGCTGCTGGGATGTAAAGTGGTAACAGCACTAACGCAAACTGAATGGAGCCGCTTGAAAAGGTAGAAATTGAGCTACCATATGATGCGGCAGGGCACCTCTCGGGCTTATAACCTAACACCACCAGAATCGGAAAGACACAGGCAGTCAAATGTGCACTGCAGCAATACTGAAATAGCCAAGACATGGAAGCAAAAAAGGGTCCATAAACAGATGAATGGACAGAGAAGAAGTGGTATATGGACAGAATGGAATAGTAGCCTCGGGGAAAAAATGAACAATGCCGTTTTCAGGACTACAGTAGAGCCGAGAAATAATTATATAAGGTTAACTAAGTCAAAAGGGTATGACAAATATCCTATGATATCATTTATACATGTTATCCTAAGATTGCTACCAATGAACATATTTCCACAGAAAAAGACACTCACAGACTTATGAAATAAACTAATGGTTAGCCAAAATGAAAGGGGGGAGGATGGGTAAATTAGGACTATGGGATTAACATAAATATACTAATGTATGTTACATGCATATAAACATATAACAGATAAACTATGTGAATTATATAATCACCAATACCTTTAAAATATACATTCTGTATTCACATACATGGTAACAGAATCCGAAGATGAACAGACATATGTAGGAATCATTGAGCAGATTCTGTACAGCCAGACAATCAAAAGACTCTAATCAAATTTACTCCAAAAAGAAATAGAATTAAATTTAAAAAACAAACATAAGTAAGGAGACATAAACTTCTGGGGGCTCGTCCCAGCACATTCCACTCTAATTTACAACCACGGAACACTACCTCCAGGAAGATTCTGTTGCCCTAGTAACAAGAGATGAGAACGTAATAATGCTGCTGCCTTGTGGCTGTTTCCCACAACAGCAGCATTAAACCCAGTGCTAATGGTTGCTTAATAGTCACAAGGACTGCAGGGCTCTAAATGACACCTGCCCTGAAAAATGCCCTGGGGTAGGGAATAGGCAAGAAAATTCAACACATGAGAAATTTTTCAAGAAGTCAATAAGAGGAGGGAAGTTGTACTCACTCTTTAAAAAAAAAGGAAAAGAAAAAAAAGGACATGCCTAAAGCTCAGTATAAGGAATTATTAGACACATGCAAATTCAAATTCAACAAGGTTTCAGCTCACACCAGTCATTTCCATCAGCAAAATGTCTATAAACTATAAATGCTGAAGGGGTTTTAGAGAACTGTGTACCTTCTAGCTGCTGGTGGGATGTAAAGTGGTAACAGCACTAACGCAAACTGAATGGAGCTGCTTGAAAAGGTAAAAATTGAGCTACCATATGATGCGGCAGGTCACCTTTTGGGCCTATAACCTAAGACCACCTGAATCGGAAAGACACAGGCACGCAAATGAGCACTGCAGCAATATTGAAATAGCCAAGACATGGAAGCAGAAAAAAGGTTCATAAACAGATGAATGGACAAAGAAGAAGTGGTATACGTACCAAATAGAATAGTAGCCTCGGGAAAAAAATGAGCAATGCCGTTTTCAGGACTACAGTTGAGCCTAGAAATAATCATATAAGGTTAAGTAACTCAAAAGGGTACGACAAATATCCTATGATAACATTTATACATGTTATCCTAAGATAGCTACCAATGAACATATTTCCACAGAAAAAGACACTCACAGACTTATCAAATAAACTAATGGTTAGCCAAAATGAAAGGTGGGAGGATGGCTTAACTAGGACTATGGGGTTAACATACATATACTAATGTATGTTAAGTGTATAAAAACATATAACAGATAAACTGTATGAATTATATAATCACCAATACCTTTAAAATATACATTTTGTAATCACATACATGGTAACAGGACCCGAGGATGAACAGACATATGTATGAATCATTGAGCAGATTCTGTACAGCCAGGCAATCAAAACACTAAAATCAAATTTACTCCGATAAGAAATAGAAATTAAATTTAAAAAACAAACGTAAGTAAGGAGACATAAACTTCTGGAGGCTTGTCCCAGCACATTCCACTCTAATTTACAACCTCGGAACACTACCTCCAGGAAGACTCTGTTGCCCTAGTAACAAGAGTTGAGAACGTAATAATGCTGCCGCCTTGTGGCTGTTTCCCACAACAGCAGCTTTAAACCCAGTGCTAATGGTTGCTTAATAGTCAAAACGACTGCAGGGGTCTAAATGACACCTGCCCTCAAAAAATGCCCTGGGGTAGGGAATACGCAAGAAAATTCAACACATGAGAAATTTTTCAAAAAGTGAATATGAAGAGGGAAGTTGTACTCACACTTTAACAAAAAAAGGAAAAGAAAAAAAAGGACATGCCTAAAGCTCAGTAGAATGAATTATTAGACACATGCAAATTCAAATTCAAAAAGGTTTCAGTTCACACCAGTCGTTTCCATCAGCAAAATGTCTACAAACTATAAATGCTGAAGGGGTTTTAGAGAACTGTGTACCTTCTAGCTGCTGGTGGGATGTAAAGTGGTAACAGCACTAACACAAACTGAATGGAGCTGCTTGAAAAGATAAAAATTGAGCTACCATATGATGAGGCAGGTCACCTTTTGGGCCTATAACCTAAGACCACCTGAATCGGAAAGACACAGGCAGGCAAATGAGCACTGCAGCAATATTGAAAAAGCCAAGACATGGAAGCAGAAAAAAGGTTCATAAACAGATGAATGGACAAAGAAGAAGTGGTATACGTACCAAATAGAATAGTAGCCTCGGGAAAAAAATGAACAATGCCGTTTTCAGGACTACAGTTGAGCCTAGAAATAATCATATAAGGTTAAGTAACTCAAAAGGGTACGACAAAGATCCTATGATAATATTTATACATGTTATCCTAAGATTGCTACCAATGAACATATTTCCACAGAAAAAGACACTCACAGACTTATGAAATAAACTAATGGTTAGCAAAATGAAAGGTGGGAGGATGGGTAAATTAGGACTATGGGGTTAACATACATATACTAATGTATGTTAAGTGTATAAAAACATATAACAGATAAACTGTATGAATTATATAATCACCAATACCTTTAAAATATACATTTTGTAATCACATACATGGTAACAGGACCCGAGGATGAACAGACATATGTATGAATCATTGAGCAGATTCTGTACAGCCAGGCAATCAAAACACTAAAATCAAATTTACTCCGATAAGAAATAGAAATTAAATTTAAAAAACAAACGTAAGTAAGGAGACATAAACTTCTGGGGGCTTGTCCCAGCACATTCCACTCTAATTTACAACCTCGGAACACTACCTCCAGGAAGACTCTGTTGCCATAGTAACAAGAGTTGAGAACGTAATAATGCTGCCGCCTTGTGGCTGTTTCCCACAACAGCAGCTTTAAACCCAGTGCTAATGGTTGCTTAATAGTCAAAACGACTGCAGGGGTCTAAATGACACCTGCCCTCAAAAAATGCCCTGGGGTAGGGAATACGCAAGAAAATTCAACACATGTGAAATTTTTCAAAAAGTGAATATGAAGAGGGAAGTTGTACTCACACTTTAACAAAAAAAGGAAAAGAAAAAAAAGGACATGCCTAAAGCTCAGTAGAATGAATTATTAGACACATGCAAATTCAAATTCAAAAAGGTTTCAGTTCACACCAGTCGTTTCCATCAGGAAATGTCTACAAACTATGAATGCTGAAGGGGTTTTAGAGAACTGTGTATCTTCTAGCTGCTGGTGGGATGTAAAGTGGTAACAGCACTAACACAAACTGAATGGAGCTGCTTGAAAAGATAAAAATTGAGCTACCATATGATGCGGCAGGTCACCTTTTGGGCCTATAACCTAAGACCACCTGAATCGGAAAGACACAGGCAGGCAAATGAGCACTGCAGCAATATTGAAATAGCCAAGACATGGAAGCAGAAAAAAGGTTCATAAACAGATGAATGGACAAAGAAGAAGTGGTATACGTACCAAATAGAATAGTAGCCTCGGGAAAAAAATGAACAATGCCGTTTTCAGGACTACAGTTGAGCCTAGAAATAATCATATAAGGTTAAGTAACTCAAAAGGGTACGACAAATATCCTATGATAATATTTATACATGTTATCCTAAGATTGCTACCAATGAACATATTTCCACAGAAAAAGACACTCACAGACTTATGAAATAAACTAATGGTTAGCAAAATGAAAGGTGGGAGGATGGGTAAATTAGGACTATGGGGTTAACATACATATACTAATGTATGTTAAGTGTATAAAAACATATAACAGATAAACTGTATGAATTATATAATCACCAATACCTTTAAAATATACCTTTTGTAATCACATACATGGTAACAGGACACGAAGATGAACAGAAATATGTATGAATCATTGAGCAGATCCTGTACAGCCAGGCAATCAAAACACTCTAATCAAATTTACACTGATAAGAAATAGAAATGAAATTTAAAAACAAACATAAGTAAGGAGACATAAACTTCTGGGGGCTTGTCCCAGCACATTCCACTCTAATTTACAACCTCAGAACACTACCTCCAGGAAGATTCTGTTGCCCTAGTAACAAGAGTTGAGAACGTAATAATGCTGCCGCCTTGTGGCTGTTTCCCACAACAGCAGCTTTAAACCCAGTGCTAATGGTTGCTTAATAGTCACAACGACTGCAGGGGTCTAAATGACACCTGCCCTCAAAAAGTGCCCTTGGGTAGGGAATAGGCAAGAAAATTCAACACATGAGAAATTTTTCAAAAAGTGAATATGAAGAGGGAAGTTGTACTCACACTTTAACAACAAAAGGAAAAGAAGAAAAAGGATATGCCTAAAGATCAGTATAAGGAATTATTCGCCACATGAGTATCCAACCTCCATAAAGGTTTCAGCTCACAACAGTCAAATGGCCATCAGCAAAAGTCTACAAACTATAAATGCTGAAGGGGTTTTAGAGAAATGTGTACCTTCTATCTGCTGCTGGGATGTAAAGTGGTAACAGCACTAACGCAAACTGAATGGAGCCGCTTGAAAAGGTAGAAATTGAGATACCATATGATGCGGCAGGGCACCTCTCGGGCTTATAACCTAAGACCACCAGAATCGGAAAGACACAGGCAGTCAAATGTGCACTGCAGCAATACTGAAATAGCCAAGACATGGAAGCAAAAAAAGGTCCATAAACAGATGAATGGACAGAGAAGAAGTGGTATATGGACAGAATGGAATAGTAGCCTCGGTAAAAAAATGAACAATGACGTTTTCAGGACTACAGTAGAGCCTAGAAATAGTAATATAAGGTTAAGTAAGTCAAAAGGGTATGACAAATATCCTATGATATCATTTATACATGTTATCCTAAGATTGCTACCAATGAACATATTTCCACAGAAAAAGACACTCACAGACTTATAAAATAAACTAATGCTTAGCCAAAATGAAAGGGGGGAGGATGGGTAAATTAGGACTATGGGATTAACATAAATATACTAATGTATGTTACATGCATATAAACATATAACAGATAAACTATATGAATTATATAATCACCAATACCTTTAAAATATACATTCTGTATTCACATACATGGTAACAGAATCCGAAGATGAACAGACATATGTAGGAATCATTGAGCAGATTCTGTACAGCCAGACAATCAAAAGACTCTAATCAAATTTACTCCAAAAAGAAATAGAATTAAATTTAAAAAACAAACATAAGTAAGGAGACATAAACTTCTGGGGGCTCGTCCCAGCACATTCCACTCTAATTTACAACCACGGAACACTACCTCCAGGAAGATTCTGTTGCCCTAGTAACAAGAGATGAGAACGTAATAATGCTGCCGCCTTGTGGCTGTTTCCCACAACAGCAGCATTAAACCCACTGCTAATGGTTGCTTAATAGTCACAAGGACTGCAGGGCTCTAAATGACACCTGCCCTGAAAAATGCCCTGGGGTAGGGAATAGGCAAGAAAATTCAACACATGAGAAATTTTTCAAGAAGTCAATAAGAGGAGGGAAGTTGTACTCACTCTTTAAAAAAAAGGAAAAGAAAAAAAAGGACATGCCTAAAGCTCAGTATAAGGAATTATTAGACACATGCAAATTCAAATTCAACAAGGTTTCAGCTCACACCAGTCATTTCCATCAGCAAAATGTCTATAAACTATAAATGCTGAAGGGGTTTTAGAGAACTGTGTACCTTCTAGCTGCTGGTGGGATGTAAAGTGGTAACAGCACTAACGCAAACTGAATGGAGCTGCTTGAAAAGGTAAAAATTGAGCTACCATATGATGCAGCAGGGCACCTCTTGGGCTTATAACCTAAGACTACCAGAATCGGAAAGACACAGGCAGTCAAATGTGCACTGCAGCAATATTGAAATAGCAAAGACATGGAAGCAAAAAAAATGTCCATAAACAGATGAATGGACAGAGAAGAAGTGGTATATGGACAGAATGGAATAGTAGCCTCGGGGAAAAAATGAACAATGCCGTTTTCAGGACTACAGTTGAGCCTAGAAATAATCATATAACGTTAAGTAACTCAAAAGGGTACGACAAATATCCTATGATAACATTTATACATGTTATCCTAAGATTGCTACCAATGAACATATTTCCACAGAAAAAGACACTCACAGACTTATCAAATAAACTAATGGTTAGCCAAAATGAAAGGTGGGAGGATGGGTTAACTAGGACTATGGGGTTAACATACATATACTAATGTATGTTAAGTGTATAAAACCATATAACAGATAAACTGTATGAATTATATAATCACCAATACCTTTAAAATATACATTTTGTAATCACATACATGGTAACAGGACCCGAGGATGAACAGACATATGTATGAATCATTGAGCAGATTCTGTACAGCCAGGCAATCAAAACACTAAAATCAAATTTACTCCGATAAGAAATAGAAATTAAATTTAAAAAACAAACATATGTAAGGAGACATAAACTTCTGGAGGCTTGTCCCAGCACATTCCACTCTAATTTACAACCTCGGAACACTACCTCCAGGAAGACTCTGTTGCCATAGTAACAAGAGTTGAGAACGTAATAATGCTGCCGCCTTGTGGCTGTTTCCCACAACAGCAGCTTTAAACCCAGTGCTAATGGTTGCTTAATAGTCAAAACGACTGCAGGGGTCTAAATGACACCTGCCCTCAAAAAATGCCCTGGGGTAGGGAATACGCAAAAAAATTCAACACATGAGAAATTTTTCAAAAAGTGAATATGAAGAGGGAAGTTGTACTCACACTTTAACAAAAAAAGGAAAAGAAGAAAAAGGATATGCCTAAAGATCAGTATAAGGAATTATTCGCCACATGCGTATCCAACCTCCAAAAAGGTTTCAGCTCACACCAGTCAAATGGCCATCAGCAAAAAGTCTACAAACTATAAATGCTGAAGGGGTTTTAGAGAAATGTATACCTTCTATCTGCTGCTGGGATGTAAAGTGGTAACAGCACTAACGCAAACTGAATGGAGCTGCTTGAAAAGGTAAAAATTGAGCTACCATATGATGCGGCAGGGCACCTCTTCGGCTTATAACCTAAGACTACCAGAATCGGAAAGACACAGGCAATCAAATGTGCACTGCAGCAATATGGAAATAGCAAAGACATGGAAGCAAAAAAAATGTCCATAAACAGATGAATGGACAGAGAAGAAGTGGTATATGGACAGAATGCAATAGTAGCCTCGGGGAAAAAATGAACAATGCCGTTTTAAGGACTAGAGTTGAGCCTAGAAATAATCATATAAGGTTAAGTAAGTCAAAAGGGTATGACAAATATCCTATGATATCATTTATACATGTTATCCTAAGATTGCTACCAATGAACATATTTCCACTGAAAAAGACACTCACAGAGTTATGAAATAAACTAATTGTTAGCCAAAATGAAAGGTGGGAGGATGGGTAAATTAGGACTATGGGGTTAACATACATATACTAATGTATGTTAAGTGTATAAAAACATATAACAGATAAACTGTATGAATTATATATAATCACCAATACCTTTAAAATATACATTCTGTAATAACATACATGGTAACAGAATCCGAAGATGAACAGACATATGTAGGAATGATTGAGCAGTTTCTGTACAGCCAGACAATCAAAACACTCTAATCAAATTTACTCCGATAAGAAATAGAAATTTAATTTAAAAAACAAACCTAAGTAAGGAGACATAAACTTCTGGGGGCTTGTCCCAGCACATTCCACTCTAATTTACAACCTCGGAACACTACCACCAGGAAGATTCTGTTGCCCTAGTAACAAGAGATGAGAACGTAATAATGCTGCCGCCTTGTGGCTCTTTCCCACAACAGCAGCTTTAAACCCAGTGCTAATGGTTGCTTAATAGTCACATGGACTGCAGGGCTCTAAATGACACCTGCCCTGAAAAATGCCCTGGGGTAGGGAATAGGCAAGAATATTCAACACATGAGAAATTTTTCAAGAAGTCAATAAGAGGAGGGAAGTTGTACTCACTCTTTAAAAAAAAAGGAAAAGAAAAAAAAGGACATGCCTAAAGCTCAGTAGAATGAATTATTAGACACATGCAAATTCAAATTCAAAAAGGTTTCAGCTCACACCAGTCGTTTCCATCAGCAAAATGTCTACAAACTATAAATGCTGAAGGGGTTTTAGAGAACTGTGTACCTTCTAGCTGCTGGTGGGATGTAAAGTGGTAACAGCACTAACGCAAACTGAATGGAGTTTCTTGAAAAGGTAAAAATTGAGCTACCATATGATGCGGCAGGTCACCTTTTAGGCCTATAACCTAAGACCACCTAAATCGGAAAGACACAGGCAGGCAAATGTGCACTGCAGCAATATTGAAATAGCCAAGACATTTAAGCAGAAAAAGGGTTCATAAACAGATGAATGGACAAAGAAGAAGTGGTATACGTACCAAATAGCATAGTAGCCTCGGGAAAAAAATGAACAATACCGTTTTCCGGACTACAGTTGAGCCTAGAAATAATCATATAAGGTTAAGTAACTCAAAAGGGTACGACAAATATCAATGATAACATTTATACATGTTATCCTACGATTGCTACCAATGAACATATTTCCACAGAAAAGACACTCACAGACTTATGAAATAAACTAATGGTTAGCCAAAATGAAAGGTGGGAGGATGGGTAAATTAGGACTATGGGGTTAACATACATATACTAATGTATGTTAAGTGTATAAAAACATGTAACAGATAAACTGTATGAATTATATAATCACCAATACCTTTAAAATATACATTTTGTAATCACATACATGGTAAGAGGACCCAAAGATGAACAGACATATGTATGAATCACTGAGCAGATCCTGTACAGCCAGGCAATCAAAACACTCTAATCAAATTTACTCCGATAAGAAATAGAAATTAAATTTAAAAAAACAAACATAAGTAAGGAGACATAAACTTCTGGGGGCTTGTCCCAGCACATTCCACTCTAATTTACAACCTCGGAACACTACCTCCAGGAAGATTCTGTTGCCCTAGTAACAAGAGATGAGAACGTAATAATGCTGCTGCCTTCTGGCTCTTTCCCACAACAGCAGCTTTAAACCCAGTGCTAATGTTTGCTTAATAGTCACAAGGACTGCAGGGCTCTAAATGACACCTGCCCTTAAAAATGCCCTGGGGTAGGGAATAGGCAAGAAAATTCAACACATTAGAAATTTTTCAAGAAGTCAATAAAAGGAGGGAAGTTGTACTCACTCTTTAAAAAAAAAGGAAAAGAGAAAAAAGGACATTCCTAAACCTCAGTATAAGGAATTATTAGACACATGCAAATGCAAATTCAAAAAGGTTTCAGCTCACACCAGTCATTTCCATCAGCAAAATGTCTACAAACTATAAATGCTGAAGGAGTTTTAGAGAACTGTGTACCTTCTAGATCCTGGTTGGATGTAAAGTGGTAACAACACTAACGCAAACTGAATTGAGCTGTTGAAAAGGTAAAAATTGAGCTACCATATGATGCGGCAGGTCACCTTTTGGGCCTATAACCTAAGACCACCTGAATCGGAAAGACACAGGCAGGCAAATGAGCACTGCAGCAATATTGAAATAGCCAAGACATGGAAGCAGAAAAAAGGTTCATAAACAGATGAATGGACAAAGAAGAAGTGGTATACGTACCAAATAGAATAGTAGCCTCGGGAAAAAAATGAACAATGCCGTTTTCAGGACTACAGTTGAGCCTAGAAATAATCATATAAGGTTAAGTAACTCAAAAGGGTACGACAAATATCCTATGATAACATTTATACATGTTATCCTAAGATAGCTACCAATGAACATATTTCCACAGAAAAAGACACTGACAGACTTATGAAATAAACTAATGGTTAGACAAAATGAAAGGTGGGAGGATGGGTAAACTAGGACTATGGGGTTAACATACATATACTAATGTATGTTAAGTGTATAAAAACATATAACAGATAAACTGTATGAATTATATAATCACCAATACCTTTAAAATATACATTCTGTAATCACATACATGGTAACAGAATCCGAAGATTAACAGACATATGTGGGAATCATTGAGCAGTTTCTGTACAGCCAGACAATCAAAACACTCTAATCAAATTTACTCAGATAAGAAATAGAAATTAAATTTAAAAAACAAACCTAAGTAAGGAGACATAAACTTCTGGGGGCTTGTCCCAGCACATTCCACTCTAATTTACAACCTCGGAACACTACCTCCAGGAAGATTCTGTTGCCCTAGTAACAAGAGATGAGAACGTAATAATGCTGCCGCCTTGTGGCTCTTTCCCACAACAGCAGCTTTAAACCCAGTGCTAATGGTTGCTTAATAGTCACATGGACTGCAGGGCTCTAAATGACACCTGCCCTGAAAAATGCCCTGGGGTAGGGAATAGGCAATAATATTCAACACATGAGAAATTTTTCAAGAAGTCAATAAGAGGAGGGAAGTTGTACTCACTCTTTAAAAAAAAAGGAAAAGAAAAAAAAGGACATGCCTAAAGCTCAGTAGAATGAATTATTAGACACATGCAAATTCAAATTCAAAAAGGTTTCAGCTCACAACAGTCGTTTCCATCAGCAAAATGTCTACAAACTATAAATGCTGAAGGGGTTTTAGAGAACTGTGTACCTTCTAGCTGCTGGTGGGATGTAAAGTGGTAACAGCATTAACACAAACTGAATGGAGCTGCTTGAAAAGATAAAAATTGAGCTACCATATGATGCGGCAGGTCACCTTTTGGGCCTATAACCTAAGACCACCTGAATGGGAAAGACACAGGCAGGCAAATGAGCACTGCAGCAATATTGAAATAGCCAAGACATGGAAGCAGAAAAAAGGTTCATAAACAGATGAATGGACAAAGAAGAAGTGGTATACGTACCAAATAGAATAGTAGCCTCGGGAAAAAAATGAACAATGCCGTTTTCAGGACTACAGTTGAGCCTAGAAATAATCATATAAGGTTAAGTAACTCAAAAGGGTACGACAAATATCCTATGATAATATTTATACATGTTATCCTAAGATTGCTACCAATGAACATATTTCCACAGAAAAAGACACTCACAGACTTATGAAATAAACTAATGGTTAGCAAAATGAAAGGTGGGAGGATGGGTAAATTAGGACTATGGGGTTAACATACATATACTAATGTATGTTAAGTGTATAAAAACATATAACAGATAAACTGTATGAATTATATAATCACCAATACCTTTAAAATATACCTTTTGTAATCACATACATGGTAACAGGACACGAAGATGAACAGAAATATGTATGAATCATTGAGCAGATCCTGTACAGCCAGGCAATCAAAACACTCTAATCAAATTTACACTGATAAGAAATAGAAATGAAATTTAAAAACAAACATAAGTAAGGAGACATAAACTTCTGGGGGCTTGTCCCAGCACATTCCACTCTAATTTACAACCTCAGAACACTACCTCCAGGAAGATTCTGTTGCCCTAGTAACAAGAGTTGAGAACGTAATAATGCTGCCGCCTTGTGGCTGTTTCCCACAACAGCAGCTTTAAACCCAGTGCTAATGGTTGCTTAATAGTCACAACGACTGCAGGGGTCTAAATGACACCTGCCCTCAAAAAGTGCCCTTGGGTAGGGAATAGGCAAGAAAATTCAACACATGAGAAATTTTTCAAAAAGTGAATATGAAGAGGGAAGTTGTACTCACACTTTAACAACAAAAGGAAAAGAAGAAAAAGGATATGCCTAAAGATCAGTATAAGGAATTATTCGCCACATGAGTATCCAACCTCCATAAAGGTTTCAGCTCACAACAGTCAAATGGCCATCAGCAAAAGTCTACAAACTATAAATGCTGAAGGGGTTTTAGAGAAATGTGTACCTTCTATCTGCTGCTGGGATGTAAAGTGGTAACAGCACTAACGCAAACTGAATGGAGCCGCTTGAAAAGGTAGAAATTGAGATACCATATGATGCGGCAGGGCACCTCTCGGGCTTATAACCTAAGACCACCAGAATCGGAAAGACACAGGCAGTCAAATGTGCACTGCAGCAATACTGAAATAGCCAAGACATGGAAGCAAAAAAAGGTCCATAAACAGATGAATGGACAGAGAAGAAGTGGTATATGGACAGAATGGAATAGTAGCCTCGGTAAAAAAATGAACAATGACGTTTTCAGGACTACAGTAGAGCCTAGAAATAGTAATATAAGGTTAAGTAAGTCAAAAGGGTATGACAAATATCCTATGATATCATTTATACATGTTATCCTAAGATTGCTACCAATGAACATATTTCCACAGAAAAAGACACTCACAGACTTATAAAATAAACTAATGCTTAGCCAAAATGAAAGGGGGGAGGATGGGTAAATTAGGACTATGGGATTAACATAAATATACTAATGTATGTTACATGCATATAAACATATAACAGATAAACTATATGAATTATATAATCACCAATACCTTTAAAATATACATTCTGTATTCACATACATGGTAACAGAATCCGAAGATGAACAGACATATGTAGGAATCATTGAGCAGATTCTGTACAGCCAGACAATCAAAAGACTCTAATCAAATTTACTCCAAAAAGAAATAGAATTAAATTTAAAAAACAAACATAAGTAAGGAGACATAAACTTCTGGGGGCTCGTCCCAGCACATTCCACTCTAATTTACAACCACGGAACACTACCTCCAGGAAGATTCTGTTGCCCTAGTAACAAGAGATGAGAACGTAATAATGCTGCCGCCTTGTGGCTGTTTCCCACAACAGCAGCATTAAACCCACTGCTAATGGTTGCTTAATAGTCACAAGGACTGCAGGGCTCTAAATGACACCTGCCCTGAAAAATGCCCTGGGGTAGGGAATAGGCAAGAAAATTCAACACATGAGAAATTTTTCAAGAAGTCAATAAGAGGAGGGAAGTTGTACTCACTCTTTAAAAAAAAGGAAAAGAAAAAAAAGGACATGCCTAAAGCTCAGTATAAGGAATTATTAGACACATGCAAATTCAAATTCAACAAGGTTTCAGCTCACACCAGTCATTTCCATCAGCAAAATGTCTATAAACTATAAATGCTGAAGGGGTTTTAGAGAACTGTGTACCTTCTAGCTGCTGGTGGGATGTAAAGTGGTAACAGCACTAACGCAAACTGAATGGAGCTGCTTGAAAAGGTAAAAATTGAGCTACCATATGATGCAGCAGGGCACCTCTTGGGCTTATAACCTAAGACTACCAGAATCGGAAAGACACAGGCAGTCAAATGTGCACTGCAGCAATATTGAAATAGCAAAGACATGGAAGCAAAAAAAATGTCCATAAACAGATGAATGGACAGAGAAGAAGTGGTATATGGACAGAATGGAATAGTAGCCTCGGGGAAAAAATGAACAATGCCGTTTTCAGGACTACAGTTGAGCCTAGAAATAATCATATAACGTTAAGTAACTCAAAAGGGTACGACAAATATCCTATGATAACATTTATACATGTTATCCTAAGATTGCTACCAATGAACATATTTCCACAGAAAAAGACACTCACAGACTTATCAAATAAACTAATGGTTAGCCAAAATGAAAGGTGGGAGGATGGGTTAACTAGGACTATGGGGTTAACATACATATACTAATGTATGTTAAGTGTATAAAACCATATAACAGATAAACTGTATGAATTATATAATCACCAATACCTTTAAAATATACATTTTGTAATCACATACATGGTAACAGGACCCGAGGATGAACAGACATATGTATGAATCATTGAGCAGATTCTGTACAGCCAGGCAATCAAAACACTAAAATCAAATTTACTCCGATAAGAAATAGAAATTAAATTTAAAAAACAAACATATGTAAGGAGACATAAACTTCTGGAGGCTTGTCCCAGCACATTCCACTCTAATTTACAACCTCGGAACACTACCTCCAGGAAGACTCTGTTGCCATAGTAACAAGAGTTGAGAACGTAATAATGCTGCCGCCTTGTGGCTGTTTCCCACAACAGCAGCTTTAAACCCAGTGCTAATGGTTGCTTAATAGTCAAAACGACTGCAGGGGTCTAAATGACACCTGCCCTCAAAAAATGCCCTGGGGTAGGGAATACGCAAAAAAATTCAACACATGAGAAATTTTTCAAAAAGTGAATATGAAGAGGGAAGTTGTACTCACACTTTAACAAAAAAAGGAAAAGAAGAAAAAGGATATGCCTAAAGATCAGTATAAGGAATTATTCGCCACATGCGTATCCAACCTCCAAAAAGGTTTCAGCTCACACCAGTCAAATGGCCATCAGCAAAAAGTCTACAAACTATAAATGCTGAAGGGGTTTTAGAGAAATGTATACCTTCTATCTGCTGCTGGGATGTAAAGTGGTAACAGCACTAACGCAAACTGAATGGAGCTGCTTGAAAAGGTAAAAATTGAGCTACCATATGATGCGGCAGGGCACCTCTTCGGCTTATAACCTAAGACTACCAGAATCGGAAAGACACAGGCAATCAAATGTGCACTGCAGCAATATGGAAATAGCAAAGACATGGAAGCAAAAAAAATGTCCATAAACAGATGAATGGACAGAGAAGAAGTGGTATATGGACAGAATGCAATAGTAGCCTCGGGGAAAAAATGAACAATGCCGTTTTAAGGACTAGAGTTGAGCCTAGAAATAATCATATAAGGTTAAGTAAGTCAAAAGGGTATGACAAATATCCTATGATATCATTTATACATGTTATCCTAAGATTGCTACCAATGAACATATTTCCACTGAAAAAGACACTCACAGAGTTATGAAATAAACTAATTGTTAGCCAAAATGAAAGGTGGGAGGATGGGTAAATTAGGACTATGGGGTTAACATACATATACTAATGTATGTTAAGTGTATAAAAACATATAACAGATAAACTGTATGAATTATATATAATCACCAATACCTTTAAAATATACATTCTGTAATAACATACATGGTAACAGAATCCGAAGATGAACAGACATATGTAGGAATGATTGAGCAGTTTCTGTACAGCCAGACAATCAAAACACTCTAATCAAATTTACTCCGATAAGAAATAGAAATTTAATTTAAAAAACAAACCTAAGTAAGGAGACATAAACTTCTGGGGGCTTGTCCCAGCACATTCCACTCTAATTTACAACCTCGGAACACTACCACCAGGAAGATTCTGTTGCCCTAGTAACAAGAGATGAGAACGTAATAATGCTGCCGCCTTGTGGCTCTTTCCCACAACAGCAGCTTTAAACCCAGTGCTAATGGTTGCTTAATAGTCACATGGACTGCAGGGCTCTAAATGACACCTGCCCTGAAAAATGCCCTGGGGTAGGGAATAGGCAAGAATATTCAACACATGAGAAATTTTTCAAGAAGTCAATAAGAGGAGGGAAGTTGTACTCACTCTTTAAAAAAAAAGGAAAAGAAAAAAAAGGACATGCCTAAAGCTCAGTAGAATGAATTATTAGACACATGCAAATTCAAATTCAAAAAGGTTTCAGCTCACACCAGTCGTTTCCATCAGCAAAATGTCTACAAACTATAAATGCTGAAGGGGTTTTAGAGAACTGTGTACCTTCTAGCTGCTGGTGGGATGTAAAGTGGTAACAGCACTAACGCAAACTGAATGGAGTTTCTTGAAAAGGTAAAAATTGAGCTACCATATGATGCGGCAGGTCACCTTTTAGGCCTATAACCTAAGACCACCTAAATCGGAAAGACACAGGCAGGCAAATGTGCACTGCAGCAATATTGAAATAGCCAAGACATTTAAGCAGAAAAAGGGTTCATAAACAGATGAATGGACAAAGAAGAAGTGGTATACGTACCAAATAGCATAGTAGCCTCGGGAAAAAAATGAACAATACCGTTTTCCGGACTACAGTTGAGCCTAGAAATAATCATATAAGGTTAAGTAACTCAAAAGGGTACGACAAATATCAATGATAACATTTATACATGTTATCCTACGATTGCTACCAATGAACATATTTCCACAGAAAAGACACTCACAGACTTATGAAATAAACTAATGGTTAGCCAAAATGAAAGGTGGGAGGATGGGTAAATTAGGACTATGGGGTTAACATACATATACTAATGTATGTTAAGTGTATAAAAACATGTAACAGATAAACTGTATGAATTATATAATCACCAATACCTTTAAAATATACATTTTGTAATCACATACATGGTAAGAGGACCCAAAGATGAACAGACATATGTATGAATCACTGAGCAGATCCTGTACAGCCAGGCAATCAAAACACTCTAATCAAATTTACTCCGATAAGAAATAGAAATTAAATTTAAAAAAACAAACATAAGTAAGGAGACATAAACTTCTGGGGGCTTGTCCCAGCACATTCCACTCTAATTTACAACCTCGGAACACTACCTCCAGGAAGATTCTGTTGCCCTAGTAACAAGAGATGAGAACGTAATAATGCTGCTGCCTTCTGGCTCTTTCCCACAACAGCAGCTTTAAACCCAGTGCTAATGTTTGCTTAATAGTCACAAGGACTGCAGGGCTCTAAATGACACCTGCCCTTAAAAATGCCCTGGGGTAGGGAATAGGCAAGAAAATTCAACACATTAGAAATTTTTCAAGAAGTCAATAAAAGGAGGGAAGTTGTACTCACTCTTTAAAAAAAAAGGAAAAGAGAAAAAAGGACATTCCTAAACCTCAGTATAAGGAATTATTAGACACATGCAAATGCAAATTCAAAAAGGTTTCAGCTCACACCAGTCATTTCCATCAGCAAAATGTCTACAAACTATAAATGCTGAAGGAGTTTTAGAGAACTGTGTACCTTCTAGATCCTGGTTGGATGTAAAGTGGTAACAACACTAACGCAAACTGAATTGAGCTGTTGAAAAGGTAAAAATTGAGCTACCATATGATGCGGCAGGTCACCTTTTGGGCCTATAACCTAAGACCACCTGAATCGGAAAGACACAGGCAGGCAAATGAGCACTGCAGCAATATTGAAATAGCCAAGACATGGAAGCAGAAAAAAGGTTCATAAACAGATGAATGGACAAAGAAGAAGTGGTATACGTACCAAATAGAATAGTAGCCTCGGGAAAAAAATGAACAATGCCGTTTTCAGGACTACAGTTGAGCCTAGAAATAATCATATAAGGTTAAGTAACTCAAAAGGGTACGACAAATATCCTATGATAACATTTATACATGTTATCCTAAGATAGCTACCAATGAACATATTTCCACAGAAAAAGACACTGACAGACTTATGAAATAAACTAATGGTTAGACAAAATGAAAGGTGGGAGGATGGGTAAACTAGGACTATGGGGTTAACATACATATACTAATGTATGTTAAGTGTATAAAAACATATAACAGATAAACTGTATGAATTATATAATCACCAATACCTTTAAAATATACATTCTGTAATCACATACATGGTAACAGAATCCGAAGATTAACAGACATATGTGGGAATCATTGAGCAGTTTCTGTACAGCCAGACAATCAAAACACTCTAATCAAATTTACTCAGATAAGAAATAGAAATTAAATTTAAAAAACAAACCTAAGTAAGGAGACATAAACTTCTGGGGGCTTGTCCCAGCACATTCCACTCTAATTTACAACCTCGGAACACTACCTCCAGGAAGATTCTGTTGCCCTAGTAACAAGAGATGAGAACGTAATAATGCTGCCGCCTTGTGGCTCTTTCCCACAACAGCAGCTTTAAACCCAGTGCTAATGGTTGCTTAATAGTCACATGGACTGCAGGGCTCTAAATGACACCTGCCCTGAAAAATGCCCTGGGGTAGGGAATAGGCAATAATATTCAACACATGAGAAATTTTTCAAGAAGTCAATAAGAGGAGGGAAGTTGTACTCACTCTTTAAAAAAAAAGGAAAAGAAAAAAAAGGACATGCCTAAAGCTCAGTAGAATGAATTATTAGACACATGCAAATTCAAATTCAAAAAGGTTTCAGCTCACAACAGTCGTTTCCATCAGCAAAATGTCTACAAACTATAAATGCTGAAGGGGTTTTAGAGAACTGTGTACCTTCTAGCTGCTGGTGGGATGTAAAGTGGTAACAGCATTAACACAAACTGAATGGAGCTGCTTGAAAAGATAAAAATTGAGCTACCATATGATGCGGCAGGTCACCTTTTGGGCCTATAACCTAAGACCACCTGAATGGGAAAGACACAGGCAGGCAAATGAGCACTGCAGCAATATTGAAATAGCCAAGACATGGAAGCAGAAAAAAGGTTCATAAACAGATGAATGGACAAAGAAGAAGTGGTATACGTACCAAATAGAATAGTAGCCTCGGGAAAAAAATGAACAATGCCGTTTTCAGGACTACAGTTGAGCCTAGAAATAATCATATAACGTTAAGTAACTCAAAAGGGTACGACAAATATCCTATGAAAACATTTATACATGTTATTCTAAGATTGCTACCAATGAACATATTTCCACAGAAAAAGACACTCACAGACTTATCAAATAAACTAATGGTTAGCCAAAATGAAAGGTGGGAGGATGGGTAAATTAGGACTATGGGGTTAACATACATATAGTAATGTATGTTAAGTGTATAAAAACATATAACAGATAAACTGTATGAATTATATAATCACCAATACCTTTAAAATATACATTTTGTAATCACATACATGGTAACAGGACCCGAAGATGAACAGACATATGTATGAATCATTGAGCAGATCCTGTACAGCCAGGCAATCAAAACACTCTAATCAAATTTACGCTGATAAGAAATAGAAATGAAATTTAAAAAACAAACATAAGTAAGGAGACATAAACTTCTGGGGGCTTGTCCCAGCACATTCCACTCTAATTTACAACCTCGGAACACTACCTCCAGGAAGACTCTGTTGCCATAGTAACAAGAGTTGAGAACGTAATAATGCTGCGGCCTTGTGGCTGTTTCCCACAACAGCAGCTTTAAACCCAGTAGTAATAGTTGCTTAATAGTCACAAGGACTGCAGGGCTCTAAATGACACCTGCCCTGAAAAATGCCCTGGGGTAGGGAATAGGCAAGAAAATTCAACACATGAGAAATTTTTCAAGAAGTCAATAAGAGGAGGGAAGTTGTACTCACTCTTTAAAAAAAAAGGAAAAGAAAAAAAAGGACATGCCTAAAGCTCAGTATAAGGAATTATTAGACACATGCAAATTCAAATTCAAAAAGGTTTCAGCTCACACCAGTCATTTCCATCAGCAAAATGTCTATAAACTATAAATGCTGAAGGGGTTTTAGAGAACTGTGTACCTTCTAGCTGCTGGTGGGATGTAAAGTGGTAACAGCACTAACGCAAACTGAATGGAGCTTCTTGAAAAGGTAAAAATTGAGCTACCATATGATGCAGCAGGTCACCCTTTGGGCCTATAACCTAAGACCACCTGAATCGGAAAGACACAGGCAGGCAAATGAGCACTGCAGCAATATTGAAATAGCCAAGACATGGAAGCAGAAAAAAGGTTCATAAACAGATGAATGGACAAAGAAGAAGTAGTATACGTACCAAATAGAATAGTAGCCTGGGGAAAAAAATGAACAACGCTGTTTTCAGGACTACAGTTGAGCCTAGAAATAATCATATAAGGTTAACTAACTCAAAAGGGTACGACAAAGATCCTATGATAATATTTATACATGTTATCCTAAGATTGCTACCAATGAACATATTTCCACAGAAAAAGACACTCACAGACTTATGAAATAAACTAATGGTTAGCAAAATGAAAGGTGGGAGGATGGGTAAATTAGGACTATGGGGTTAACATACATATACTAATGTATGTTAAGTGTATAACAACATATAACAGATAAACTGTATGAATTATATAATCACCAATACCTTTAAAATATACATTTTGTAATCACATACATGGTAACAGGACCCGAAGATGAACAGACATATGTATGAATCATTGAGCAGATCCTGTACAGCCAGGCAATCAAAACACTCTAATCAAATTTACGCTGATAAGAAATAGAAATGAAATTAAAAAACAAACATAAGTAAGGAGACATAAACTTCTGCGGGCTTGTCCCAGCACATTCCACTCTAATTTACAACCTCAGAACACTACCTCCAGGAAGATTCTGTTGCCCTAGTAACAAGAGTTGAGAACGTAATAATGCTGCCGCCTTGTGGCTGTTTCCCACAACAGCAGCTTTAAACCCAGTGCTAATGGTTGCTTAATAGTCACAACGACTGCAGGGCTCTAAATGACACCTGCCCTCAAAAAGTGCCCTTGGGTAGGGAATAGGCAAGAAAATTCAACACATGAGAAATTTTTCAAAAAGTGAATATGAAGAGAGAAGTTGTACTCACACTTTAACAAAAAAAGGAAAAGAAGAAAAAGGATATGCCTAAAGATCAGTATAAGGAATTATTCGCCACATGCGTATCCAACCTCCATAAAGGTTTCAGCTCACAACAGACAAATGGCCATCAGCAAAAGTCTACAAACTATAAATGCTGAAGGTGTTTTAGAGAAATGTGTAGCTTCTATCTGCTGCTGGGATGTAAAGTGGTAACAGCACTAACGCAAACTGAATGGAGCCGCTTGAAAAGGTAGAAATTGAGCTACCATATGATGCGGCAGGGCACCTCTCGGGCTTATAACCTAAGACCACCAGAATCAGAAAGACACAGGCAGTCAAATGTGCACTGCAGCAATACTGAAATAGCCAAGACATGGAAGCAAAAAAAGGTCCATAAACAGATGAATGGACAGAGAAGAAGTGGTATATGGACAGAATGGAATAGTAGCCTCGGGAAAAAAATGAACAATGCCGTTTTCAGGACTACAGTAGAGCCTAGAAATAATAATATAAGGTTAAGTAAGTCAAAAGGGTATGACAAATATCCTATGATATCATTTATACATGTTATCCTAAGATTGCTACCAATGAACATATTTCCACAGAAAAAGACACTCACAGACTTATGAAATAAACTAATGCTTAGCCAAAATGAAAGGGGGGATGATGGGTAAATTAGGACTATGGGATTAACATAAATATACTAATGTATGTTACATGCATATAAACATATAACAGATAAACTATATGAATTATATAATCACCAATACCTTTAAAATATACATTCTGTATTCACATACATGGTAACAGAATCCGAAGATGAACAGACATATGTAGGAATCATTGAGCAGATTCTGTACAGCCAGACAATCAAAAAACTCTAATCAAATTTACTCCAAAAAGAAATAGAATTAAATTTAAAAAACAAACATAAGTAAGGAGACATAAACTTCTGGGGGCTCGTCCCAGCACATTCCACTCTAATTTACAACCACGGAACACTACCTCCAGGAAGAGTCTGTTGCCCTAGTAACAAGAGATGAGAACGTAATAATGCTGCCGCCTTGTGGCTGTTTCCCACAACAGCAGCATTAAACCCAGTGCTAATGGTTGCTTAATAGTCACAAGGACTGCAGGGCTCTAAATGACACCTGCCCTGAAAAATGCCCTGGGGTAGGGAATAGGCAAGAAAATTCAACACATGAGAAATTTTTCAAGAAGTCAATAAGAGGAGGGAAGTTGTACTCACTCTTTAAAAAAAAAGGAAAAGAAAAAAAAGGACATGCCTAAAGCTCAGTATAAGGAATTATTAGACACATGCAAATTCAAATTCAAAAAGGTTTCAGCTCACACCAGTCATTTCCATCAGCAAAATGTCTATAAACTAAAAATGCTGAAGGGGTTTTAGAGAACTGTGTACCTTCTAGCTGCTGGTGGGATGTAAAGTGGTAACAGCACTAACGCAAACTGAATGGAGCTGCTTGAAAAGATAAAAATTGAGCTACCGTATGGTGCGGCAGGTCACCTTTTGGGCCTATAACCTAAGACCACCTGAATCGGAAAGACACAGGCAGGCAAATGAGCACTGCAGCAATATTGAAATAGCCAAGACATGGAAGCAGAAAAAAGGTTCATAAACAGATGAATGGACAAAGAAGAAGTGGTATACGTACCAAATAGAATAGTAGCCTCGGGAAAAAAATGAACAATGCCGTTTTCAGGACTACAGTTGAGCCTAGAAATAATCATATAAGCTTAAGTAACTCAAAAGGGTACGACAAATATCCTATGATATCATTTATACGTGTTATCCTAAGATTGCTACCAATGAACATATTTCCACAGAAAAAGACACTCACAGACTTATGAAATAAACTAATGGTTAGCCAAAATGAAAGGTGGGAGGATGGGTTAACTAGGACTATAGGGTTAACATACATATACTAATGTATGTTAAGTGTATAAAAACATATAACAGATAAACTGTATGAATTATATAATCACCAATACCTTTAAAATATACATTTTGTAATCACATACATGGTAACAGGACCCGAGGATGAACAGATATATGTATGAATCATTGAGCAGATTCTGTACAGCCAGGCAATCAAAACACTAAAATCAAATTTACTCCGATAAGAAATAGAAATTAAATTTAAAAAACAAACCTAAGTAAGGAGACATAAACTTCTGGGGGCTTGTCCCAGCACATTCCACTCTAATTTACAACCTCGGAACACTACCTCCAGGAAGATTCTGTTGCCCTAGTAACAAGAGATGAGAACGTAATAATGCTGCCGCCTTGTGGCTCTTTCCCACAACAGCAGCTTTAAACCCAGTGCTAATGGTTGCTTAATAGTCACATGGACTGCAGGGCTCTAAATGACACCTGCCCTGAAAAATGCCCTGGGGTAGGGAATAGGCAATAATATTCAACACATGAGAAATTTTTCAAGAAGTCAATAAGAGGAGGGAAGTTGTACTCACTCTTTAAAAAAAAAGGAAAAGAAAAAAAAGGACATGCCTAAAGCTCAGTAGAATGAATTATTAGACACATGCAAATTCAAATTCAAAAAGGTTTCAGCTCACAACAGTCGTTTCCATCAGCAAAATGTCTACAAACTATAAATGCTGAAGGGGTTTTAGAGAACTGTGTACCTTCTAGCTGCTGGTGGGATGTAAAGTGGTAACAGCATTAACACAAACTGAATGGAGCTGCTTGAAAAGATAAAAATTGAGCTACCATATGATGCGGCAGGTCACCTTTTGGGCCTATAACCTAAGACCACCTGAATGGGAAAGACACAGGCAGGCAAATGAGCACTGCAGCAATATTGAAATAGCCAAGACATGGAAGCAGAAAAAAGGTTCATAAACAGATGAATGGACAAAGAAGAAGTGGTATACGTACCAAATAGAATAGTAGCCTCGGGAAAAAAATGAACAATGCCGTTTTCAGGACTACAGTTGAGCCTAGAAATAATCATATAACGTTAAGTAACTCAAAAGGGTACGACAAATATCCTATGAAAACATTTATACATGTTATTCTAAGATTGCTACCAATGAACATATTTCCACAGAAAAAGACACTCACAGACTTATCAAATAAACTAATGGTTAGCCAAAATGAAAGGTGGGAGGATGGGTAAATTAGGACTATGGGGTTAACATACATATAGTAATGTATGTTAAGTGTATAAAAACATATAACAGATAAACTGTATGAATTATATAATCACCAATACCTTTAAAATATACATTTTGTAATCACATACATGGTAACAGGACCCGAGGATGAACAGACATATGTATGAATCATTGAGCAGATTCTGTACAGCCAGGCAATCAAAACACTAAAATCAAATTTACTCCGATAAGAAATAGAAATTAAATTTAAAAAACAAACGTAAGTAAGGAGACATAAACTTCTGGAGGCTTGTCCCAGCACATTCCACTCTAATTTACAACCTCGGAACACTACCTCCAGGAAGACTCTGTTGCCATAGTAACAAGAGTTGAGAACGTAATAATGCTGCCGCCTTGTGGCTGTTTCCCACAACAGCAGCTTTAAACCCAGTGCTAATGGTTGCTTAATAGTCAAAACGACTGCAGGGGTCTAAATGACACCTGCCCTCAAAAAATGCCCTGGGGTAGGGAATACGCAAGAAAATTCAACACATGAGAAATTTTTCAAAAAGTGAATATGAAAAAAAAAAAAAAAAAAAAAGTGAATATGAAGAGGGAAGTTGTACTCACACTTTAACAAAAAAAGGAAAAGAAGAAAAAGGATATGCCTAAAGATCAGTATAAGGAATTATTCGCCACATGCGTATCCAACCTCCAAAAAGGTTTCAGCTCACACCAGTCAAATGGCCATCAGCAAAAAGTCTACAAACTATAAATGCTGAAGGGGTTTTAGAGAAATGTATACCTTCTATCTGCTGCTGGGATGTAAAGTGGTAACAGCACTAACGCAAACTGAATGAAGCTGCTTGAAAAGGTAAAAATTGAGCTACCATATGATACGGCAGGGCACCTCTTTGGCTTATAACCTAAGACTACCAGAATCGGAAAGACACAGGCAGTCAAATGTGCACTGCAGCAATATGGAAATAGCAAAGACATGGAAGCAAAAAAAATGTCTATAAACAGATGAATGGACAAAGAAGAAGTGGTATATGGACGGAATGCAATAGTAGCCTTGGGGAAAAAATGAACAATGCCGTTTTAAGGACTAGAGTTGAGCCTAGAAATAATCATATAAGGTTAAGTAAGTCAAAAGGGTATGACAAATATCCTATGATATCATTTATACATGTTATCCTAAGATTGCTACCAATGAACATATTTCCACAGAAAAAGACACTCACAGACTTTTGAAATAAACTAATTGTTATCCAAAATGAAAGGTGGGAGGATGGGTAAATTAGGACTATGGGGTTAACATACATATACTAATGTATGTTAAGTGTATAAAAACATATAACAGATAAACTGTATGAATTATATAATCACCAATACCTTTAAAATATACATTCTGTAATAACATACATGGTAACAGAATCCGAAGATGAACAGACATATGTAGGAATCATTGAGCAGTTTCTGTACAGCCAGACAATCAAAACACTCTAATCAAATTTACTCCGATAAGAAATAGAAATTTAATTTAAAAAACAAACCTAAGTAAGGAGACATAAACTTCTGGGGGCTTGTCCCAGCACATTCCACTCTAATTTACAACCTCGGAACACTACCTCAAGGAAGATTCTGTTGCCCTAGTAACAAGAGATGAGAACGTAATAATGCTGCCGCCTTGTGGCTCTTTCCCACAACAGCAGCTTTAAACCCAGTGCTAATGGTTGCTTAATAGTCACATGGACTGCAGGGCTCTAAATGACACCTGCCCTGAAAAATGCCCTGGGGTAGGGAATAGGCAAGAATATTCAACACATGAGAAATTTTTCAAGAAGTCAATAAGAGGAGGGAAGTTGTACTCACTCTTTAAAAAAAAAGGAAAAGAAAAAAAAGGACATGCCTAAAGCTCAGTAGAATGAATTATTAGACACATGCAAATTCAAATTCAACAAGGTTTCAGCTCACACCAGTCATTTCCATCAGCAAAATGTCTATAAACTATAAATGCTGAAGGGGTTTTAGAGAACTGTGTACCTTCTAGCTGCTGGTGGGATGTAAAGTGGTAACAGCACTAACGCAAACTGAATGGAGCTTCTTGAAAAGGTAAAAATTGAGCTACCATATGATGCGGCAGGTCACCCTTTGGGCCTATAACCTAAGACCACCTGAATCGGAAACACACAGGCAGGCAAATGAGCACTGCAGCAATATTGAAATAGCCAAGACATGGAAGCAGAAAAAAGGTTCATAAACAGATGAATGGACAAAGAAGAAGTAGTATACGTACCAAATAGAATAGTAGCCTGGGGAAAAAAATGAACAACGCCGTTTTCAGGACTACAGTTGAGCCTAGAAATAATCATATAAGGTTAACTAACTCAAAAGGGTACGACAAAGATCCTATGATAATATTTATACATGTTATCCTAAGATTGCTACCAATGAACATATTTCCACAGAAAAAGACACTCACAGACTTATGAAATAAACTAATGGTTAGCAAAATGAAAGGTGGGAGGATGGGTAAATTAGGACTATGGGGTTAACATACATATACTAATGTATGTTAAGTGTATAAAAACATATAACAGATAAACTGTATGAATTATATAATCACCAATACCTTTAAAATATACATTTTGTAATCACATACATGGTAACAGGACCCGAAGATGAACAGACATATGTATGAATCATTGAGCAGATCCTGTACAGCCAGGCAATCAAAACACTCTAATCAAATTTACGCTGATAAGAAATAGAAATGAAATTTAAAAAACAAACATAAGTAAGGAGACATAAACTTCTGGGGGCTTGTCCCAGCACATTCCACTCTAATTTACAACCTCAGAACACTACCTCCAGGAAGATTCTGTTGCCATAGTAACAAGAGTTGAGAACGTAATAATGCTGCCGCCTTGTGGCTGTTTCCCACAACAGCAGCTTTAAACCCACTGCTAATGGTTGCTTAATAGTCACAACGACTACAGGGGTCTAAATGACACCTGCCCTCAAAAAGTGCCCTTGGGTAGGGAATAGGCAAGAAAATTCAACACATGAGAAATTTTTCAAAAAGTGAATATGAAAAGAGAAGTTGTACTCACACTTTAACAAAAAAAGGAAAAGAAGAAAAAGGATATGCCTAAAGATCAGTATAAGGAATTATTCGCCACATGCGTATCCAACCTCCATAAAGGTTTCAGCTCACAACAGACAAATGGCCATCAGCAAAAGTCTACAAACTATAAATGCTGAAGGTGTTTTAGAGAAATGTGTACCTTCTATCTGCTGCTGGGATGTAAAGTGGTAACAGCACTAACGCAAACTGAATGGAGCCGCTTGAAAAGGTAGAAATTGAGCTACCATATGATGCGGCAGGGCACCTCTCGGGCTTATAACCTAAGACCACCAGAATCGGAAAGACACAGGCAGTCAAATGTGCACTGCAGCAATACTGAAATAGCCAAGACATGGAAGCAAAAAAAGGTCCATAAACAGATGAATGGACAGAGAAGAAGTGGTATATGGACAGAATGGAATAGTAGCCTCGGGAAAAAAATGAACAATGCCGTTTTCAGGACTACAGTAGAGCCTAGAAATAATTATATAAGGTTAAGTAAGTCAAAAGGGTATGACAAATATCCTATGATATCATTTATACATGTTATCCTAAGATTGCTACCAATGAACATATTTCCACAGAAAAAGACACTCACAGACTTATGAAATAAACTAATGCTTAGCCAAAATGAAAGGGGGGAGGATGGGTAAATTAGGACTATGGGATTAACATAAATATACTAATGTATGTTACATGCATATAAACATATAACAGATAAACTATATGAATTATATAATCACCAATACCTTTAAAATATACATTCTGTATTCACATACATGGTAACAGAATCCGAAGATGAACAATCATATGTAGGAATCATTGAGCAGATTCTGTACAGCCAGACAATCAAAAGACTCTAATCAAATTTACTCCAAAAAGAAATACAATTAAATTTAAAAAACAAACATAAGTAAGGAGACATAAACTTCTGGGGGCTCGTCCCAGCACATTCCACTCTAATTTACAACCACGGAACACTACCTCCAGGAAGATTCTGTTGCCCTAGTAACAAGAGATGAGAACGTAATAATGCTGCTGCCTTGTGGCTGTTTCCCACAACAGCAGCATTAAACCCAGTGCTAATGGTTGCTTAATAGTCACAAGGACTGCAGGGCTCTAAATGACACCTGCCCTGAAAAATGCCCTGGGGTAGGGAATAGGCAAGAAAATTCAACACATGAGAAATTTTTCAAGAAGTCAATAAGAGGAGGGAAGTTGTACTCACTCTTTAAAAAAAAAGGAAAAGAAAAAAAAGGACATGCCTAAAGCTCAGTATAAGGAATTATTAGACACATGCAAATTCAAATTCAAAAAGGTTTCAGCTCACACCAGTCATTTCCATCAGCAAAATGTCTATAAACTATAAATGCTGAAGGGGTTTTAGAGAACTGTGTACCTTCTAGCTGCTGGTGGGATGTAAAGTGGTAACAGCACTAACGCAAACTGAATGGAGCTGCTTGAAAAGATAAAAATTGAGCTACCATATGATGCGGCAGGTCACCTTTTGGGCCTATAACCTAAGACCACCTGAATCGGAAAGACACAGGCAGGCAAATGAGCACTGCAGCAATATTGAAATAGCCAAGACATGGAAGCAGAAAAAAGGTTCATAAACAGATGAATGGACAAAGGAGAAGTGGTATACGTACCAAATAGAATAGTAGCCTCGGGAAAAAAATGAACAATGCCGTTTTCAGGACTACAGTTGAGCCTAGAAATAATCATATAAGCTTAAGTAATTCAAAAGGGTACGACAAATATCCTATGATAATATTTATACATGTTATCCTAAGATTGCTACCAATGAACATATTTCCACAGAAAAAGACACTCACAGACTTATCAAATAAACTAGTGGTTAGCCAAAATGAAAGGTGGGAGGATGGGTTAACTAGGACTATAGGGTTAACATACATATACTAATGTATGTTAAGTGTATAAAAACATATAACAGATAAACTGTATGAATTATATAATCACCAATACCTTTAAAATATACATTTTGTAATCACATACATGGTAACAGGACCCGAGGATGAACAGACATATGTATGAATCATTGAGCAGATTCTGTACAGCCAGGCAATCAAAACACTAAAATCAAATTTACTCCGATAAGAAATAGAAATTAAATTTAAAAAACAAACGTAAGTAAGGAGACATAAACTTCTGGGGGCTTGTCCCAGCACATTCCACTCTAATTTACAACCTCGGAACACTACCTCCAGGAAGACTCTGTTGCCATAGTAACAAGAGTTGAGAACGTAATAATGCTGCCGCCTTGTGGCTGTTTCCCACAACAGCAGCTTTAAACCCAGTGCTAATGGTTGCTTAATAGTCAAAACGACTGCAGGGGTCTAAATGACACCTGCCCTCAAAAAATGCCCTGGGGTAGGGAATACGCAAGAAAATTCAACACATGAGAAATTTTTCAAAAAGTGAATATGAAGAGGGAAGTTGTACTCACACTTTAACAAAAAAAGGAAAAGAAGAAATAGGATATGCCTAAAGATCAGTATAAGGAATTATTCGCCACATGCGTATCCAACCTCCAAAAAGGTTTCAGCTCACACCAGTCAAATGGCCATCAGCAAAAAGTCTACAAACTATAAATGCTGAAGGGGTTTTAGAGAAATGTATACCTTCTATCTGCTGCTGGGATGTAAAGTGGTAACAGCACTAACGCAAACTGAATGGAGCTGCTTGAAAAGGTAAAAATTGAGCTACCATATGATGCGGCAGGTCACCTTTTGGGCCTATAACCTAAGACCACCTGAATCAGAAAGACACAGGCAGGCAAATGAGCACTGCAGCAATATTGAAATAGCCAAGACATGGAAGCAGAAAAAAGGTTCATAAACAGATGAATGGACAAAAAAGAAGTGGTATACGTACCAAATAGAATAGTAGCCTCGGGAAAAAAATGAACAATGCCATTTTCAGGACTACAGTTGAGCCTAGAAATAATCATATAAGGTTAAGTAACTCAAAAGGGTACGACAAATAACCTATGATAACATTTATACATGTTATCCTAAGATAGCTACCAATGAACATATTTCCACAGAAAAAGACACTCACAGACTTATGAAATAAAATAATGGTTAGACAAAATGAAAGGTGGGAGGACGGGTAAATTAGGACTATGGGGTTAACATACATATACTAATGTATGTTAAGTGTATAAAAACATATAACAGATAAACTGTATGAATTATATAATCACCAATACCTTTAAAATATACATTCTGTAATAACATACATGGTAACAGAATCCGAAGATGAACAGACATATGTAGGAATCATTGAGCAGTTTCTGTACAGCCAGACAATCAAAACACTCTAATCAAATTTACTCCGATAAGAAATAGAAATTAAATTTAAAAAACAAACCTAAGTAAGGAGACATAAACTTCTGGGGGCTTGTCCCAGCACATTCCACTCTAATTTACAACCTCGGAACACTACCTCCAGGAAGATTCTGTTGCCCTAGTAACAAGAGATGAGAACGTAATAATGCTGCCGCCTTGTGGCTCTTTCCCACAACAGCAGCTTTAAACCCAGTGCTAATGGTTGCTTAATAGTCACCTGGACTGCAGGTTTCTAAATGACACCTGCCCTGAAAAATACCCTGGGGTAAGGAATAGGCAAGAATATTCAACACATGAGAAATTTTTCAAGAAATCAATAAGAGGAGGGAAGTTGTACTCACTCTTTAAAAAAAAAGGAAAAGAAAAAAAAGGACATGCCTAAAGCTCAGTAGAATGAATTATTAGACACATGCAAATTCAAATTCAAAAAGGTTTCAGCTCACACCAATCGTTTCCATCAGCAAAATGTCTACAAACTATAAATGCTGAAGGGGTTTTAGAGAACTGTGTACCTTCTAGCTGCTGGTGGGATGTAAAGTGGTAACAGCACTAACACAAACTGAATGGAGCTGCTTGAAAAGATAAAAATTGAGCTACCATATGATGCGGCAGGTCACCTTTTGGGCCTATAACCTAAGACCACCTGAATCGGAAAGACACAGGCAGGCAAATGAGCACTGCAGCAATATTGAAATAGCCAAGACATGGAAGCAGAAAAAAGGTTCATAAACAGATGAATGGACAAAGAAGAAGTGGTATACGTACCAAATAGAATAGTAGCCTCGGGAAAAAAATGAACAATGCCATTTTCAGGACTACAGTTGAGCCTAGAAATAATCATATAAGGTTAAGTAACTCAAAAGGGTACGACAAATATCCTATGATAACATTTATACATGTTATCCTAAGATTGCTACCAATGAACATATTTCCACAGAAAAAGACACTCACAGACTTATGAAATAAACTAATGGTTAGCCAAAATGAAAGGTGGGAGGATGGGTTAACTAGGACTATGGGGTTAACATACATATACTAATGTATGTTAAGTGTATAAAAACATATAACAGATAAACTGTATGAATTATATAATCACCAATACCTTTAAAATATACATTTTGTAATCACATACATGGTAACAGGACCCGAGGATGAACAGACATATGTATGAATCATTGAGCAGATTCTGTACAGCCAGGCAATCAAAACACTAAAATCAAATTTACTCCGATAAGAAATAGAAATTAAATTTAAAAAACAAACATAAGTAAGGAGACATAAACTTCTGGGGGCTTGTCCCAGCACATTCCACTCTAATTTACAACCTCGGAACACTACCTCCAGGAAGACTCTGTTGCCATAGTAACAAGAGTTGAGAACGTAATAATGCTGCCGCCTTGTGGCTGTTTCCCACAACAGCAGCTTTAAACCCAGTGCTAATGGTTGCTTAATAGTCAAAATGACTGCAGGGGTCTAAATGACACCTGCCCTCAAAAAATGCCCTGGGGTAGGGAATACGCAAGAAAATTCAACACATGAGAAATTTTTCAAAAAGTGAATATGAAGAGGGAAGTTGTACTCACACTTTAACAAAAAAAGGAAAAGAAGAAAAAGGATATGCCTAAAGATCAGTATAAGGAATTATTCGCCACATGCGTATCCAACCTCCAAAAAGGTTTCAGCTCACACCAGTCAAATGGCCATCAGCAAAAAGTCGACAAACTATAAATGCTGAAGGGGTTTTAGAGAAATGTATACCTTCTATCTGCTGCTGGGATGTAAAGTGGTAACAGCACTAACGCAAACTGAATGGAGCTGCTTGAAAAGGTAAAAATTGAGCTACCATATGATGCGGCAGGTCACCTTTTGGGCCTATAACCTAAGACCACCTGAATCGGAAAGACACAGGCAGGCAAATGAGCACTGCAGCAATATTGAAATAGCCAAGACATGGAAGCAGAAAAAAGCTTCATAAACAGATGAATGGACAAAGAAGAAGTGGTATACGTACCAAATAGAATAGTAGCCTCGGGAAAAAAATGAACAATGCCGTTTTCAGGACTACAGTTTAGCCTAGAAATAATCATATAAGGTTAAGTAACTCAAAAGGGTACGACAAATATCCTATGATAACATTTATACATGTTATCCTAAGATTGCTACCAATGAACATATTTCCACAGAAAAAGACACTCACAGACTTATGAAATAAACTAATGGTTAGCAAAATGAAAGGTGGGAGGATGGGTAAATTAGGACTATGGGGTTAACATACATATACTAATGTATGTTAAGTGTATAAAAACATTTAACAGATAAACTGTATGAATTATATAATCACCAATACCTTTAAAATATACATTTTGTAATCACATACATGGTAACAGGACCCGAAGATGAACAGACATATGTATGAATCATTGAGCAGATCCTGTACAGCCAGGCAATCAAAACACTCTAATCAAATTTACGCTGATAAGAAATAGAAATGAAATTTAAAAAACAAACACAAGTAAGGAGACATAAACTTCTGGGGGCTTGTCCCAGCACATTCCACTCTAATTTACAACCTCAGAACACTACCTCCAGGAAGATTCTGTTGCCCTAGTAACAAGAGTTGAGAACGTAATAATGCTGCCGCCTTGTGGCTGTTTCCCACAACAGCAGCTTTAAACCCAGTGCTAATGGTTGCTTAATAGTCACAACGACTGCAGGGGTCTAAATGACACCTGCCCTCAAAAAGTGCCCTTGGGTAGGGAATAGGCAAGAAAATTCAACACATGAGAAATTTTTCAAAAAGTGAATATGAAGAGGGAAGTTGTACTCACACTTTAACAAAAAAAGGAAAAGAAGAAAAAGGATATGCCTAAAGATCAGTATAAGGAATTATTCGCCACATGCGTATCCAACCTCCATAAAGGTTTCAGCTCACAACAGTCAAATGGCCATCAGCAAAAAGTCTACAAACTATAAATGCTGAAGGGGTTTTAGAGAAATGTGTACCTTCTATCTGCTGCTGGGATGTAAAGTGGTAACAGCACTAACGCAAACTGAATGGAGCCGCTTGAAAAGGTAGAAATTGAGCTACCATATGATGCGGCAGGGCACCTCTCGGGCTTATAACCTAAGACCACCAGAATCGGAAAGACACAGGCAGTCAAATGTGCACTGCAGCAATACTGAAATAGCCAAGACATGGAAGCAAAAAAGGGTCCATAAACAGATGAATGGACAGAGAAGAAGTGGTATATGGACAGAATGGAATAGTAGCCTCGGGGAAAAAATGAACAATGCCGTTTTCAGGACTACAGTAGAGCCGAGAAATAATTATATAAGGTTAACTAAGTCAAAAGGGTATGACAAATATCCTATGATATCATTTATACATGTTATCCTAAGATTGCTACCAATGAACATATTTCCACAGAAAAAGACACTCACAGACTTATGAAATAAACTAATGGTTAGCCAAAATGAAAGGGGGGAGGATGGGTAAATTAGGACTATGGGATTAACATAAATATACTAATGTATGTTACATGCATATAAACATATAACAGATAAACTATGTGAATTATATAATCACCAATACCTTTAAAATATACATTCTGTATTCACATACATGGTAACAGAATCCGAAGATGAACAGACATATGTAGGAATCATTGAGCAGATTCTGTACAGCCAGACAATCAAAAGACTCTAATCAAATTTACTCCAAAAAGAAATAGAATTAAATTTAAAAAACAAACATAAGTAAGGAGACATAAACTTCTGGGGGCTCGTCCCAGCACATTCCACTCTAATTTACAACCACGGAACACTACCTCCAGGAAGATTCTGTTGCCCTAGTAACAAGAGATGAGAACGTAATAATGCTGCTGCCTTGTGGCTGTTTCCCACAACAGCAGCATTAAACCCAGTGCTAATGGTTGCTTAATAGTCACAAGGACTGCAGGGCTCTAAATGACACCTGCCCTGAAAAATGCCCTGGGGTAGGGAATAGGCAAGAAAATTCAACACATGAGAAATTTTTCAAGAAGTCAATAAGAGGAGGGAAGTTGTACTCACTCTTTAAAAAAAAAGGAAAAGAAAAAAAAGGACATGCCTAAAGCTCAGTATAAGGAATTATTAGACACATGCAAATTCAAATTCAACAAGGTTTCAGCTCACACCAGTCATTTCCATCAGCAAAATGTCTATAAACTATAAATGCTGAAGGGGTTTTAGAGAACTGTGTACCTTCTAGCTGCTGGTGGGATGTAAAGTGGTAACAGCACTAACGCAAACTGAATGGAGCTGCTTGAAAAGGTAAAAATTGAGCTACCATATGATGCGGCAGGTCACCTTTTGGGCCTATAACCTAAGACCACCTGAATCGGAAAGACACAGGCACGCAAATGAGCACTGCAGCAATATTGAAATAGCCAAGACATGGAAGCAGAAAAAAGGTTCATAAACAGATGAATGGACAAAGAAGAAGTGGTATACGTACCAAATAGAATAGTAGCCTCGGGAAAAAAATGAGCAATGCCGTTTTCAGGACTACAGTTGAGCCTAGAAATAATCATATAAGGTTAAGTAACTCAAAAGGGTACGACAAATATCCTATGATAACATTTATACATGTTATCCTAAGATAGCTACCAATGAACATATTTCCACAGAAAAAGACACTCACAGACTTATCAAATAAACTAATGGTTAGCCAAAATGAAAGGTGGGAGGATGGCTTAACTAGGACTATGGGGTTAACATACATATACTAATGTATGTTAAGTGTATAAAAACATATAACAGATAAACTGTATGAATTATATAATCACCAATACCTTTAAAATATACATTTTGTAATCACATACATGGTAACAGGACCCGAGGATGAACAGACATATGTATGAATCATTGAGCAGATTCTGTACAGCCAGGCAATCAAAACACTAAAATCAAATTTACTCCGATAAGAAATAGAAATTAAATTTAAAAAACAAACGTAAGTAAGGAGACATAAACTTCTGGAGGCTTGTCCCAGCACATTCCACTCTAATTTACAACCTCGGAACACTACCTCCAGGAAGACTCTGTTGCCCTAGTAACAAGAGTTGAGAACGTAATAATGCTGCCGCCTTGTGGCTGTTTCCCACAACAGCAGCTTTAAACCCAGTGCTAATGGTTGCTTAATAGTCAAAACGACTGCAGGGGTCTAAATGACACCTGCCCTCAAAAAATGCCCTGGGGTAGGGAATACGCAAGAAAATTCAACACATGAGAAATTTTTCAAAAAGTGAATATGAAGAGGGAAGTTGTACTCACACTTTAACAAAAAAAGGAAAAGAAAAAAAAGGACATGCCTAAAGCTCAGTAGAATGAATTATTAGACACATGCAAATTCAAATTCAAAAAGGTTTCAGTTCACACCAGTCGTTTCCATCAGCAAAATGTCTACAAACTATAAATGCTGAAGGGGTTTTAGAGAACTGTGTACCTTCTAGCTGCTGGTGGGATGTAAAGTGGTAACAGCACTAACACAAACTGAATGGAGCTGCTTGAAAAGATAAAAATTGAGCTACCATATGATGCGGCAGGTCACCTTTTGGGCCTATAACCTAAGACCACCTGAATCGGAAAGACACAGGCAGGCAAATGAGCACTGCAGCAATATTGAAAAAGCCAAGACATGGAAGCAGAAAAAAGGTTCATAAACAGATGAATGGACAAAGAAGAAGTGGTATACGTACCAAATAGAATAGTAGCCTCGGGAAAAAAATGAACAATGCCGTTTTCAGGACTACAGTTGAGCCTAGAAATAATCATATAAGGTTAAGTAACTCAAAAGGGTACGACAAAGATCCTATGATAATATTTATACATGTTATCCTAAGATTGCTACCAATGAACATATTTCCACAGAAAAAGACACTCACAGACTTATGAAATAAACTAATGGTTAGCAAAATGAAAGGTGGGAGGATGGGTAAATTAGGACTATGGGGTTAACATACATATACTAATGTATGTTAAGTGTATAAAAACATATAACAGATAAACTGTATGAATTATATAATCACCAATACCTTTAAAATATACATTTTGTAATCACATACATGGTAACAGGACCCGAGGATGAACAGACATATGTATGAATCATTGAGCAGATTCTGTACAGCCAGGCAATCAAAACACTAAAATCAAATTTACTCCGATAAGAAATAGAAATTAAATTTAAAAAACAAACGTAAGTAAGGAGACATAAACTTCTGGGGGCTTGTCCCAGCACATTCCACTCTAATTTACAACCTCGGAACACTACCTCCAGGAAGACTCTGTTGCCATAGTAACAAGAGTTGAGAACGTAATAATGCTGCCGCCTTGTGGCTGTTTCCCACAACAGCAGCTTTAAACCCAGTGCTAATGGTTGCTTAATAGTCAAAACGACTGCAGGGGTCTAAATGACACCTGCCCTCAAAAAATGCCCTGGGGTAGGGAATACGCAAGAAAATTCAACACATGTGAAATTTTTCAAAAAGTGAATATGAAGAGGGAAGTTGTACTCACACTTTAACAAAAAAAGGAAAAGAAAAAAAAGGACATGCCTAAAGCTCAGTAGAATGAATTATTAGACACATGCAAATTCAAATTCAAAAAGGTTTCAGTTCACACCAGTCGTTTCCATCAGGAAATGTCTACAAACTATAAATGCTGAAGGGGTTTTAGAGAACTGTGTATCTTCTAGCTGCTGGTGGGATGTAAAGTGGTAACAGCACTAACACAAACTGAATGGAGCTGCTTGAAAAGATAAAAATTGAGCTACCATATGATGCGGCAGGTCACCTTTTGGGCCTATAACCTAAGACCACCTGAATCGGAAAGACACAGGCAGGCAAATGAGCACTGCAGCAATATTGAAATAGCCAAGACATGGAAGCAGAAAAAAGATTCATAAACAGATGAATGGACAAAGAAGAAGTGGTATACGTACCAAATAGAATAGTAGCCTCGGGAAAAAAATGAACAATGCCGTTTTCAGGACTACAGTTGAGCCTAGAAATAATCATATAAGGTTAAGTAACTCAAAAGGGTACGACAAATATCCTATGATAATATTTATACATGTTATCCTAAGATTGCTACCAATGAACATATTTCCACAGAAAAAGACACTCACAGACTTATGAAATAAACTAATGGTTAGCAAAATGAAAGGTGGGAGGATGGGTAAATTAGGACTATGGGGTTAACATACATATACTAATGTATGTTAAGTGTATAAAAACATATAACAGATAAACTGTATGAATTATATAATCACCAATACCTTTAAAATATACCTTTTGTAATCACATACATGGTAACAGGACACGAAGATGAACAGAAATATGTATGAATCATTGAGCAGATCCTGTACAGCCAGGCAATCAAAACACTCTAATCAAATTTACACTGATAAGAAATAGAAATGAAATTTAAAAACAAACATAAGTAAGGAGACATAAACTTCTGGGGGCTTGTCCCAGCACATTCCACTCTAATTTACAACCTCAGAACACTACCTCCAGGAAGATTCTGTTGCCCTAGTAACAAGAGTTGAGAACGTAATAATGCTGCCGCCTTGTGGCTGTTTCCCACAACAGCAGCTTTAAACCCAGTGCTAATGGTTGCTTAATAGTCACAACGACTGCAGGGGTCTAAATGACACCTGCCCTCAAAAAGTGCCCTTGGGTAGGGAATAGGCAAGAAAATTCAACACATGAGAAATTTTTCAAAAAGTGAATATGAAGAGGGAAGTTGTACTCACACTTTAACAACAAAAGGAAAAGAAGAAAAAGGATATGCCTAAAGATCAGTATAAGGAATTATTCGCCACATGAGTATCCAACCTCCATAAAGGTTTCAGCTCACAACAGTCAAATGGCCATCAGCAAAAGTCTACAAACTATAAATGCTGAAGGGGTTTTAGAGAAATGTGTACCTTCTATCTGCTGCTGGGATGTAAAGTGGTAACAGCACTAACGCAAACTGAATGGAGCCGCTTGAAAAGGTAGAAATTGAGATACCATATGATGCGGCAGGGCACCTCTCGGGCTTATAACCTAAGACCACCAGAATCGGAAAGACACAGGCAGTCAAATGTGCACTGCAGCAATACTGAAATAGCCAAGACATGGAAGCAAAAAAAGGTCCATAAACAGATGAATGGACAGAGAAGAAGTGGTATATGGACAGAATGGAATAGTAGCCTCGGTAAAAAAATGAACAATGACGTTTTCAGGACTACAGTAGAGCCTAGAAATAGTAATATAAGGTTAAGTAAGTCAAAAGGGTATGACAAATATCCTATGATATCATTTATACATGTTATCCTAAGATTGCTACCAATGAACATATTTCCACAGAAAAAGACACTCACAGACTTATAAAATAAACTAATGCTTAGCCAAAATGAAAGGGGGGAGGATGGGTAAATTAGGACTATGGGATTAACATAAATATACTAATGTATGTTACATGCATATAAACATATAACAGATAAACTATATGAATTATATAATCACCAATACCTTTAAAATATACATTCTGTATTCACATACATGGTAACAGAATCCGAAGATGAACAGACATATGTAGGAATCATTGAGCAGATTCTGTACAGCCAGACAATCAAAAGACTCTAATCAAATTTACTCCAAAAAGAAATAGAATTAAATTTAAAAAACAAACATAAGTAAGGAGACATAAACTTCTGGGGGCTCGTCCCAGCACATTCCACTCTAATTTACAACCACGGAACACTACCTCCAGGAAGATTCTGTTGCCCTAGTAACAAGAGATGAGAACGTAATAATGCTGCCGCCTTGTGGCTGTTTCCCACAACAGCAGCATTAAACCCACTGCTAATGGTTGCTTAATAGTCACAAGGACTGCAGGGCTCTAAATGACACCTGCCCTGAAAAATGCCCTGGGGTAGGGAATAGGCAAGAAAATTCAACACATGAGAAATTTTTCAAGAAGTCAATAAGAGGAGGGAAGTTGTACTCACTCTTTAAAAAAAAGGAAAAGAAAAAAAAGGACATGCCTAAAGCTCAGTATAAGGAATTATTAGACACATGCAAATTCAAATTCAACAAGGTTTCAGCTCACACCAGTCATTTCCATCAGCAAAATGTCTATAAACTATAAATGCTGAAGGGGTTTTAGAGAACTGTGTACCTTCTAGCTGCTGGTGGGATGTAAAGTGGTAACAGCACTAACGCAAACTGAATGGAGCTGCTTGAAAAGGTAAAAATTGAGCTACCATATGATGCAGCAGGGCACCTCTTGGGCTTATAACCTAAGACTACCAGAATCGGAAAGACACAGGCAGTCAAATGTGCACTGCAGCAATATTGAAATAGCAAAGACATGGAAGCAAAAAAAATGTCCATAAACAGATGAATGGACAGAGAAGAAGTGGTATATGGACAGAATGGAATAGTAGCCTCGGGGAAAAAATGAACAATGCCGTTTTCAGGACTACAGTTGAGCCTAGAAATAATCATATAACGTTAAGTAACTCAAAAGGGTACGACAAATATCCTATGATAACATTTATACATGTTATCCTAAGATTGCTACCAATGAACATATTTCCACAGAAAAAGACACTCACAGACTTATCAAATAAACTAATGGTTAGCCAAAATGAAAGGTGGGAGGATGGGTTAACTAGGACTATGGGGTTAACATACATATACTAATGTATGTTAAGTGTATAAAACCATATAACAGATAAACTGTATGAATTATATAATCACCAATACCTTTAAAATATACATTTTGTAATCACATACATGGTAACAGGACCCGAGGATGAACAGACATATGTATGAATCATTGAGCAGATTCTGTACAGCCAGGCAATCAAAACACTAAAATCAAATTTACTCCGATAAGAAATAGAAATTAAATTTAAAAAACAAACATATGTAAGGAGACATAAACTTCTGGAGGCTTGTCCCAGCACATTCCACTCTAATTTACAACCTCGGAACACTACCTCCAGGAAGACTCTGTTGCCATAGTAACAAGAGTTGAGAACGTAATAATGCTGCCGCCTTGTGGCTGTTTCCCACAACAGCAGCTTTAAACCCAGTGCTAATGGTTGCTTAATAGTCAAAACGACTGCAGGGGTCTAAATGACACCTGCCCTCAAAAAATGCCCTGGGGTAGGGAATACGCAAAAAAATTCAACACATGAGAAATTTTTCAAAAAGTGAATATGAAGAGGGAAGTTGTACTCACACTTTAACAAAAAAAGGAAAAGAAGAAAAAGGATATGCCTAAAGATCAGTATAAGGAATTATTCGCCACATGCGTATCCAACCTCCAAAAAGGTTTCAGCTCACACCAGTCAAATGGCCATCAGCAAAAAGTCTACAAACTATAAATGCTGAAGGGGTTTTAGAGAAATGTATACCTTCTATCTGCTGCTGGGATGTAAAGTGGTAACAGCACTAACGCAAACTGAATGGAGCTGCTTGAAAAGGTAAAAATTGAGCTACCATATGATGCGGCAGGGCACCTCTTCGGCTTATAACCTAAGACTACCAGAATCGGAAAGACACAGGCAGTCAAATGTGCACTGCAGCAATATGGAAATAGCAAAGACATGGAAGCAAAAAAAATGTCCATAAACAGATGAATGGACAGAGAAGAAGTGGTATATGGACAGAATGCAATAGTAGCCTCGGGGAAAAAATGAACAATGCCGTTTTAAGGACTAGAGTTGAGCCTAGAAATAATCATATAAGGTTAAGTAAGTCAAAAGGGTATGACAAATATCCTATGATATCATTTATACATGTTATCCTAAGATTGCTACCAATGAACATATTTCCACTGAAAAAGACACTCACAGAGTTATGAAATAAACTAATTGTTAGCCAAAATGAAAGGTGGGAGGATGGGTAAATTAGGACTATGGGGTTAACATACATATACTAATGTATGTTAAGTGTATAAAAACATATAACAGATAAACTGTATGAATTATATATAATCACCAATACCTTTAAAATATACATTCTGTAATAACATACATGGTAACAGAATCCGAAGATGAACAGACATATGTAGGAATGATTGAGCAGTTTCTGTACAGCCAGACAATCAAAACACTCTAATCAAATTTACTCCGATAAGAAATAGAAATTTAATTTAAAAAACAAACCTAAGTAAGGAGACATAAACTTCTGGGGGCTTGTCCCAGCACATTCCACTCTAATTTACAACCTCGGAACACTACCACCAGGAAGATTCTGTTGCCCTAGTAACAAGAGATGAGAACGTAATAATGCTGCCGCCTTGTGGCTCTTTCCCACAACAGCAGCTTTAAACCCAGTGCTAATGGTTGCTTAATAGTCACATGGACTGCAGGGCTCTAAATGACACCTGCCCTGAAAAATGCCCTGGGGTAGGGAATAGGCAAGAATATTCAACACATGAGAAATTTTTCAAGAAGTCAATAAGAGGAGGGAAGTTGTACTCACTCTTTAAAAAAAAAGGAAAAGAAAAAAAAGGACATGCCTAAAGCTCAGTAGAATGAATTATTAGACACATGCAAATTCAAATTCAAAAAGGTTTCAGCTCACACCAGTCGTTTCCATCAGCAAAATGTCTACAAACTATAAATGCTGAAGGGGTTTTAGAGAACTGTGTACCTTCTAGCTGCTGGTGGGATGTAAAGTGGTAACAGCACTAACGCAAACTGAATGGAGTTTCTTGAAAAGGTAAAAATTGAGCTACCATATGATGCGGCAGGTCACCTTTTAGGCCTATAACCTAAGACCACCTAAATCGGAAAGACACAGGCAGGCAAATGTGCACTGCAGCAATATTGAAATAGCCAAGACATTTAAGCAGAAAAAGGGTTCATAAACAGATGAATGGACAAAGAAGAAGTGGTATACGTACCAAATAGAATAGTAGCCTCGGGAAAAAAATGAACAATGCCGTTTTCAGGACTACAGTTGAGCCTAGAAATAATCATATAAGCTTAAGTAACTCAAAAGGGTACGACAAATATCCTATGATATCATTTATACGTGTTATCCTAAGATTGCTACCAATGAACATATTTCCACAGAAAAAGACACTCACAGACTTATGAAATAAACTAATGGTTAGCCAAAATGAAAGGTGGGAGGATGGGTTAACTAGGACTATAGGGTTAACATACATATACTAATGTATGTTAAGTGTATAAAAACATATAACAGATAAACTGTATGAATTATATAATCACCAATACCTTTAAAATATACATTTTGTAATCACATACATGGTAACAGGACCCGAGGATGAACAGATATATGTATGAATCATTGAGCAGATTCTGTACAGCCAGGCAATCAAAACACTAAAATCAAATTTACTCCGATAAGAAATAGAAATTAAATTTAAAAAACAAACCTAAGTAAGGAGACATAAACTTCTGGGGGCTTGTCCCAGCACATTCCACTCTAATTTACAACCTCGGAACACTACCTCCAGGAAGATTCTGTTGCCCTAGTAACAAGAGATGAGAACGTAATAATGCTGCCGCCTTGTGGCTCTTTCCCACAACAGCAGCTTTAAACCCAGTGCTAATGGTTGCTTAATAGTCACATGGACTGCAGGGCTCTAAATGACACCTGCCCTGAAAAATGCCCTGGGGTAGGGAATAGGCAATAATATTCAACACATGAGAAATTTTTCAAGAAGTCAATAAGAGGAGGGAAGTTGTACTCACTCTTTAAAAAAAAAGGAAAAGAAAAAAAAGGACATGCCTAAAGCTCAGTAGAATGAATTATTAGACACATGCAAATTCAAATTCAAAAAGGTTTCAGCTCACAACAGTCGTTTCCATCAGCAAAATGTCTACAAACTATAAATGCTGAAGGGGTTTTAGAGAACTGTGTACCTTCTAGCTGCTGGTGGGATGTAAAGTGGTAACAGCATTAACACAAACTGAATGGAGCTGCTTGAAAAGATAAAAATTGAGCTACCATATGATGCGGCAGGTCACCTTTTGGGCCTATAACCTAAGACCACCTGAATGGGAAAGACACAGGCAGGCAAATGAGCACTGCAGCAATATTGAAATAGCCAAGACATGGAAGCAGAAAAAAGGTTCATAAACAGATGAATGGACAAAGAAGAAGTGGTATACGTACCAAATAGAATAGTAGCCTCGGGAAAAAAATGAACAATGCCGTTTTCAGGACTACAGTTGAGCCTAGAAATAATCATATAACGTTAAGTAACTCAAAAGGGTACGACAAATATCCTATGAAAACATTTATACATGTTATTCTAAGATTGCTACCAATGAACATATTTCCACAGAAAAAGACACTCACAGACTTATCAAATAAACTAATGGTTAGCCAAAATGAAAGGTGGGAGGATGGGTAAATTAGGACTATGGGGTTAACATACATATACTAATGTATGTTAAGTGTATAACAACATATAACAGATAAACTGTATGAATTATATAATCACCAATACCTTTAAAATATACATTTTGTAATCACATACATGGTAACAGGACCCGAAGATGAACAGACATATGTATGAATCATTGAGCAGATCCTGTACAGCCAGGCAATCAAAACACTCTAATCAAATTTACGCTGATAAGAAATAGAAATGAAATTAAAAAACAAACATAAGTAAGGAGACATAAACTTCTGCGGGCTTGTCCCAGCACATTCCACTCTAATTTACAACCTCAGAACACTACCTCCAGGAAGATTCTGTTGCCCTAGTAACAAGAGTTGAGAACGTAATAATGCTGCCGCCTTGTGGCTGTTTCCCACAACAGCAGCTTTAAACCCAGTGCTAATGGTTGCTTAATAGTCACAACGACTGCAGGGCTCTAAATGACACCTGCCCTCAAAAAGTGCCCTTGGGTAGGGAATAGGCAAGAAAATTCAACACATGAGAAATTTTTCAAAAAGTGAATATGAAGAGAGAAGTTGTACTCACACTTTAACAAAAAAAGGAAAAGAAGAAAAAGGATATGCCTAAAGATCAGTATAAGGAATTATTCGCCACATGCGTATCCAACCTCCATAAAGGTTTCAGCTCACAACAGACAAATGGCCATCAGCAAAAGTCTACAAACTATAAATGCTGAAGGTGTTTTAGAGAAATGTGTAGCTTCTATCTGCTGCTGGGATGTAAAGTGGTAACAGCACTAACGCAAACTGAATGGAGCCGCTTGAAAAGGTAGAAATTGAGCTACCATATGATGCGGCAGGGCACCTCTCGGGCTTATAACCTAAGACCACCAGAATCAGAAAGACACAGGCAGTCAAATGTGCACCGCAGCAATACTGAAATAGCCAAGACATGGAAGCAAAAAAAGGTCCATAAACAGATGAATGGACAGAGAAGAAGTGGTATATGGACAGAATGGAATAGTAGCCTCGGGAAAAAAATGAACAATGCCGTTTTCAGGACTACAGTAGAGCCTAGAAATAATAATATAAGGTTAAGTAAGTCAAAAGGGTATGACAAATATCCTATGATATCATTTATACATGTTATCCTAAGATTGCTACCAATGAACATATTTCCACAGAAAAAGACACTCACAGACTTATGAAATAAACTAATGCTTAGCCAAAATGAAAGGGGGGATGATGGGTAAATTAGGACTATGGGATTAACATAAATATACTAATGTATGTTACATGCATATAAACATATAACAGATAAACTATATGAATTATATAATCACCAATACCTTTAAAATATACATTCTGTATTCACATACATGGTAACAGAATCCGAAGATGAACAGACATATGTAGGAATCATTGAGCAGATTCTGTACAGCCAGACAATCAAAAAACTCTAATCAAATTTACTCCAAAAAGAAATAGAATTAAATTTAAAAAACAAACATAAGTAAGGAGACATAAACTTCTGGGGGCTCGTCCCAGCACATTCCACTCTAATTTACAACCACGGAACACTACCTCCAGGAAGAGTCTGTTGCCCTAGTAACAAGAGATGAGAACGTAATAATGCTGCCGCCTTGTGGCTGTTTCCCACAACAGCAGCATTAAACCCAGTGCTAATGGTTGCTTAATAGTCACGAGGACTGCAGGGCTCTAAATGACACCTGCCCTGAAAAATGCCCTGGGGTAGGGAATAGGCAAGAAAATTCAACACATGAGAAATTTTTCAAGAAGTCAATAAGAGGAGGGAAGTTGTACTCACTCTTTAAAAAAAAAGGAAAAGAAAAAAAAGGACATGCCTAAAGCTCAGTATAAGGAATTATTAGACACATGCAAATTCAAATTCAAAAAGGTTTCAGCTCACACCAGTCATTTCCATCAGCAAAATGTCTATAAACTAAAAATGCTGAAGGGGTTTTAGAGAACTGTGTACCTTCTAGCTGCTGGTGGGATGTAAAGTGGTAACAGCACTAACGCAAACTGAATGGAGCTGCTTGAAAAGATAAAAATTGAGCTACCGTATGATGCGGCAGGTCACCTTTTGGGCCTATAACCTAAGACCACCTGAATCGGAAAGACACAGGCAGGCAAATGAGCACTGCAGCAATATTGAAATAGCCAAGACATGGAAGCAGAAAAAAGGTTCATAAACAGATGAATGGACAAAGAAGAAGTGGTATACGTACCAAATAGAATAGTAGCCTCGGGAAAAAAATGAACAATGCCGTTTTCAGGACTACAGTTGAGCCTAGAAATAATCATATAAGCTTAAGTAACTCAAAAGGGTACGACAAATATCCTATGATATCATTTATACGTGTTATCCTAAGATTGCTACCAATGAACATATTTCCACAGAAAAAGACACTCACAGACTTATGAAATAAACTAATGGTTAGCCAAAATGAAAGGTGGGAGGATGGGTTAACTAGGACTATAGGGTTAACATACATATACTAATGTATGTTAAGTGTATAAAAACATATAACAGATAAACTGTATGAATTATATAATCACCAATACCTTTAAAATATACATTTTGTAATCACATACATGGTAACAGGACCCGAGGATGAACAGATATATGTATGAATCATTGAGCAGATTCTGTACAGCCAGGCAATCAAAACACTAAAATCAAATTTACTCCGATAAGAAATAGAAATTAAATTTAAAAAACAAACATAAGTAAGGAGACATAAACTTCTGGAGGCTTGTCCCAGCACATTCCACTCTAATTTACAACCTCGGAACACTACCTCCAGGAAGACTCTGTTGCCATAGTAACAAGAGTTGAGAACGTAATAATGCTGCCGCCTTGTGGCTGTTTCCCACAACAGCAGCTGTAAACCCAGTGCTAATGGTTGCTTAATAGTCAAAACGACTGCAGGGGTCTAAATGACACCTGCCCTCAAAAAATGCCCTGGGG